>NC_134487.1:68750223-68751404 GCF_040206685.1 Ascaphus truei
TAATAGCTGAGAGACCCGGCATTGCCCGTGAGTTAAATTTCCTGCTATGAGTGAGGGAGGGGGAGGACAGTGGACAGGAGGGGTGGGGGGGGGGGGCAGTGGACAGGAGGGGTAGGGGGGAAAGTGGACAGGAGGGGTAGGGGGGGCAGTAGACAGGAGGGGTAGGGGGGGGACAGTGGACAGGAGGGGGGGACAGTGGAGGAGGGGGGGGGGGACAGTGGACAGGAGGGGGGGGACAGTGGACAGGAGGGGGGGCAGTGGACAGGAGGGGGGGGACAGTGGACAGGGAGGGGGGACAGTGGACAGGAGGGGTGCAGTGGACAGGAGGGGGGGGCAATGGAAAGGAGGGGGGGACAGTGGACAGGAGGGGTGGGCAGTGGACAGGCGGGGGGGGCAGACAGTGGATCAGGAAGGGGGGGGAGGACAGTCGACACAAGGGGGGGAAGACAGTGGACAGGAGGGGGATACAGTAGACAGGATGGGGGGACACAGTGGACAGGAGGGGGGGACACAGTGGACAGAGGGGGGGACACAGTGGACAGGAGGGGGGGGGCACAGTGGACAGGAGGGGGGACACAGTGGACAGGAGGGGGACACAGTGGACAGGAGGGGGGGACACAGTGGACAGGAGGGGGGACAGTGGACAGGAGGGGGGGACAGTGGACAGGAGGGGGGGACAGTGTACAGGGAGGGGGGGACAGTGGACAGTAGGGGGGACAGTTGACATGAGGGGGGGGGAACAGTGGACAGGAGGGGGGGACAAGTGGACATCAGTGGACAGGAGGGGGGGGGACAGTGGACAGGAGGGGGGGACAGTGGACCGGAGGGGTGGGTCAGTGGACAGGAGGGGGGGGGTAGTGGACAGGAGGGGGGGACAGTGGACAAGGGGGGGACAGTGGACAGGAGGGGGGACAGTGGAAAGGAGGGGGGGCAGTGGACAGGAGGGGGGGCAGTGGACAGGAGGGGGGGCAGTGGACAGGAGGGGGGGGCAGTGGACAGGAGGGGGGAACAGTGGACAGGAGGGGGGGACAGTGGACAGGAGGGTGGGACAGTGGACAGGAGGGGTGGACAGGAGGGGGGACAGTGGACAGGAGGGGGGGACAGTAGACAGGAGGGGGGGGACAGTGACAGTAGGGGGGGCCAGTGGACAGGAGGGGGGGGGGCAGTGGACAGGAGGGGGG
>NC_134487.1:68751604-68756604 GCF_040206685.1 Ascaphus truei
GTGAGTTGGAGCGCCGCTGGGGAGGGGGGTGAGTTGGAGCGCCGCCGGGGAGGGGGTGAGTTGGTGCGCCGCCGGGGAGGGGGAGAGGTGAGTTGGAGCGCTTCCGGGGAGGGGGAGAGGTGAGTTGGAGCACCGGGGAGGGGGAGAGATGAGTTGGAGCGCCGCCGGGGAGGGGGAGAGGTGAGTTGGAGCACCGCGGGGGAGAGGTGAGTTGGAGCGCCGCCGGGGAGAGGGACAGGTGTGTGTGTATGTGTGTGTTTTTCGCGCCGAGGGGGAAGAGAGTGGCAGTTGGGTGACGTCACAACCACCAATCTGATTTGCCAGAGGCTGAGGACCAATCAGATTCGCCGCAGATAGCACATACCATTCGATTTTATATATTAAGATATATATAGATTTTTTTTATGTAATCTATTCTACAGATAGTGGGACCACCATCTGCCATGTTCCCTACTCTTTTTCTAAGTCAGAAATGATAAGAATATATGTTTTATTACAGTACTAATTAATTAGTTTAATTTGTTTTTTACTGGTATCAAATGAACAGCTATTACTTTACAACACACACCCTTATCTGTTGAATAATATAATATAATAATACATATACAGTACACACACACACACACACATATATATGTGTATATATATATATATTGTGACAAACGACCCTCTTTTGTAGCACTGACGTCTGTCTGGGTTCTTCCCGACACAGTCTTCTAGGGTTAATTATACAACAAACAGGAACATGCAAAGTATTACGTTGCTTAACTCAGGCTTCTGCCTGCTTTATTTTCCTCCAAGTAAGGTACTGCAGCTTTAACATGTGTAGGTTAGAGGCACTCAGACATTTTCATTCAGTGGTTCACTTATATCAGTGTCATAGTATTTCCCATACTGTTATTTCAAGTAACAAGAAACCAAATTATATAAACAAAATCCTATCCCTTTCAGGGATCTAACTACACATCATAATCAGCCTCTAACTGCTGCTAGGCCAACTAACCTGGTTCCCCAGATTAAAACAATGCCCTCTCATTTAGGGTCACTAGATACAGCATAGTCTTTCAGAAACAGCAATACATATGTGTTTGTCTTATCTGTTCGTGGTGGGAACTCGATCCCAAGTGTCCAGGAATCCTCTGGTACTGTGATACTTGGAGGGGCCGTCCACCCCGAAACTGGATGCAGGGGAGAAGCGACACCCCCAGCCCCCAGGCTCTAAGGAGAGAGACTGAAATGCAAACCTCTCTGCTCTAAATACCTGTGCAAGTGATTAGAAGAGCAGGTGAGAGAGAACTAGACCCATTGTAATCTGTGGTCTGGATTTTCCATCCAGCAGCCTGAGTTAATGTGAAGCTGTGGAATGGATCATTTTTAACTATTCCTGCACTTTCTGACCTAAAACGGGGCAGAGAGGAATATATATATATATATATATATATATATATATATATATATATATATATATATATCTAACACACAAAAAAGACAAAGACAATCCCCTTAATAGCACTCTAAATTACACCAACAAAAAAATAAAAAGGAAAAATATAGCTCAAAAGAATCAAATGCTTTGCCGAGATTGAAAATGAACAGATTTTTAATTTGTAAATACAGCAAGACACACTAACTTAAAAACATAGACCTATGTTTTTAAGTTAGTGTGTCTTGCTGTATTTACAAATTAAAAATCTGTTCATTTTCAATCTCGGCAAAGCATTTGATTCTTTTGAGCTATATTTTTCCTTTTTATTTTTTTGTTGGTGTAATTTAGAGTGCTATTAAGGGGATTGTCTTTGTCTTTTTTGTGTGTTAGATATTTATATCTATCCCCTAGCACCATTAGGCTCTTTACCTTATATTTAAACTGACTTGTTTTTGGATCAATTTATTTTTACCAAATTAATTAGTCAGTATTATTTAGGGCCTGAGTTAACCACATATATTTGTGTTGAGCAACACACCTTTTTGTGTGTTTTTTTTATTTTTTATATATATATATATATATATATATATATATATATATATATATATAAATATAAATAAAAGCGCTACAATTAACAATTATCAAGTACATGTGAAATAGAACCACAAAGCAATTGTAAAAATTGTGTATATATGCAATAAATATAGGGAGGATTTCAAATGGACGTCATATACTATAGGAAAAGAGATATTGAAAAACATATATAGTCTAACACAGTTTATTAAAAATATAAAACTCTATAAACATATAGTTTGCATACTTGGTAAGTTATAAAAAGGCAGTGGAAGAGATTGTAATCAAGCTTGAGTCTTTCACTCTCAGCTCGTGCCCCGATCAGTCAGTATCTGTTGTATCCATGTTATAACCTGGTTTGAAAATCTGCTGCTGGCTTAGACTAGCTGTTCTGTGCACTGGTGTCTGCTCTACCTGACAGACGAACACTTCAGCGTCACGTGTCTCTCTTTTGATCTCACGAAATCTCGCCTGCCTGCAGATTCACTTCCAATCTGCTCTCAGTCTTGATTGGGGCTCTGTCTCCTCCTTGGTCTTCCTCTTGCGTCACCATCAAACAGTAATCACCCGATGTTTCACCAACAAGGCTTCTTCAGGAGTAAAGTTGACATATCTGTCCCTACCTTACTCACTTGCACACATTCTCACATACGTTAGAGTAGCACTTTGAATATATCATATACACTAATTTACTATGGCTTCTGTATCATGTAAGCATGAGTCTATATTCTACAGTATATGAGAACCACGAGGGGTCTCAATTTAGAGAATATTTTTTCAGACACTGAAAAATTAGAAAGTGTCACGATGGAAGCTGAGGATTTGGAGACACAATTCACCAAGCTACAGTAGGAAACATATTGATTAAAGAGATCAAAATAGGGTGATATGTAATAACATTAGAGCAATATATACTGTAGCATGCAATAGGATACCCAGAGGGTTAAGAATATTTAAAGACCCTACATTTGATCTTGACAATATCCCCCTTGGTCGAAGATTGGAACAAAATATTAGACCAAGCTTCAATTGATTTAATGAAAAGACTTGTAACACATAGAAAGAAAAGTTTAACTACATTAGAAGAAGAAATAACAGAAATACAGGACAAATTAGTAGAGGTCTTAGAAGAAACAGAAGAATTTAAGGAGATAGTGAAAAAAGTTAAAATAAGAACAGATAAAATTGAGAAAGAGACTATTTTATTCAAACCAAAGAAATTCCGAAGGGATAAGGAAGATTATGAGACAGATAGTTATAGAACATGTAAAAAACCTAAAGCTGAGTACGCAACACATCAAAATGAGCTAATCAAAGATAGAATAAGGACATCAGAATGTGACTCAGAATAGATATTATGCTCCTAGACAACCAATGCATCAACCAAGGGAATACTATAATAACCATACCCATGGGAGAGAGAGGTATAATTCGAGGGATACGCACTATAGAAAATATAGTTGAAAAATAATGGAAAGAAAAATATGAAAAAACAATATCAAAATCACAGAGAACAAGAGAGAGAAGAGGTATTCTGTGATGCTAAACTATCTACCTCTTATTTTTTAGAGAAGGGAGAGGAAAGGGAGAAACCAAGCGATATAAGTAGGAACAAAACCCAGATATCAGATATACAAAGAATAACGACTCCCCTAAGGAGAAAGAGAGAACTTTCATCAAGAGAGCAATGAGAGGAGGAGCACAAACCATCAAAAAAATAAATGCATTAAAACTGAAATTTAATGGTATCTTTAATCTTAGCACAATAGAATTGACGCTGGAACAGACGTGTGTTAGAAAAAGGATTGTCCTTTGCACCTACAAACAAAATAAATACATTCAACACATATATTGATATCAGAAAGTTTGCGAGGAATCTTACCTTAAAAAGTATTTTATGAAACAAAATGTTACTTTTGAAAGAACTGATGGGATCAGTACAGAGTGCAACAGATTCCATCATACATCATTAAGGAGGAATTCCATTTTTTTGTCCGAGCTACTTAAAGGGAGGACACATTGATACTTTCAGTAAGTTAGTACAGACAGACATTTAGAAGTTGGCGATATCTAAAAAATCAAGGAGAATAAAAAATCTTACTAAAAGGAAATGGAAGCAGTACAGGAATGAACCAAAAAGGGCAACATTGTCATAAAAAAGTAGACGTGGGTGGGGTGGGGTTGTTATACTAAATAAAACGGATTATGATGGAGAAGCATTTTGATTACTACATGATGCAGATAAATACACAAAGTTGGATGGGAATCCAACTATTAAATTTCAAAAAGATCTAATTGAACTATTAAATAAAGGGTACAAAGAAGGGATCCGAAATAAATCAGAATGGGAATATCTAAATATAGAATACTCCCGGATTCAGACATTTAATTACCAAAACTGCATTACAAAAAACCCCGGCCATCCAATAGTGTCAGGCATCAAATCTCTGACATCAAATTTGTCAGGCTATATTGATCAGTTTCTTAAAGAACCTGTAACAAAATTAAAATCTCAGTTAAAGGATACAATCCAAATGCTCAACATTTTGAAATATGATTATGTCTTAGTTACAAGTGATGTGTCATCACTGTGCACCGTAATAAACCACTCTGATGGGTGTACTGCTATTAAGAACAATTTAACACAAAGCGGAGCACTAGATCACAGACAAATTGATTTTCTCTTGGAAAGTATCCAACACATTCTCAGTTACAATTACTTCTGGTATGGAAATCATTTTTTATTGCAAATTAGGGGTACAGCCATGGATACCAGGTTTGCACCGAACTATGCCAACATTCTCATGGGCATGTTGGAGGACCAATATGTGTGGTCTGGCCACGAGTTCGGCGCAAACCTGGTACAGTGGCATCAGTATATAGACAATAAACTGTTCATATGGCAAGGCAGTACCCATCTCTTAGACCAATTTCTGACAGGCATGGATAATAATCGATATAATATTAAATTCACCTGCAAATATAGCACCTTGGAGGTAGA
>NC_134487.1:69131266-69163766 GCF_040206685.1 Ascaphus truei
TTTGCTTACATTCCTATTCTATAAAGCTTTTATCTTAATACTGTACATTGGTTTTGATATATTGGTTTTAATGTATTGCAACGGTTTAAATTATAAGATTGTTAGAACTGTAATTATTAGCACCTTCCCCCTAACTGTACTAGGCAAAACCCCTCGTTGGGAAGAAGTGCTCTGCCGATACATTATTTTTAATAATGTTACAATAATTATTGAAAAGCTAGGCAGCATTCATAAATGATTTACATAAACAGTCAGGTTGTCTGAAACTGGACCTCTCTAGTGTGGCGAGAATCAGTAAAGAAAAAAAGTCTAAATGTGTGAGTTCTTTTCCTAATTGCAGCGATTACTTTACTCTCTGAAGATAAAATGAAAATAAATTAAATTGGACATTTAAGTCAGCAATAGCTCACAAAGAAGACTATTTGATCAATACAAACTAGGGAAATAGTCAGTGTGGAAAATAATTCCTAATTCTATTATCAATAATTTGGTGCCCCTGGGAAGCAAAAGTCAAGTGTTGCATTAACCTTTGTAACACTGATTTTACAGTTATAACACATAGAAGGAGTGGGGTTACCAACTTACCATAAATCCCAAAGTACTTTCAAACTGCCTCACTCTGAATGTGCAATGTCTAATTAAAACCACTTCCTCATGTGATGCAGTATGTGAAGCAAGGAATGCAATTTGATACTGTGATAAAAACCTTGAACTGAAGACTACATAATGTACTGTATTTACTTTGGTGGGCGCTGTGCAATACATTATTTATAACTGCATTACCAATCATACAGTAAGTGATTATATTTTGTAGACATTGCAAATATTGTTATATCATGTATTGTTGACTACAGATGTACAACATGTTCACTCAAGTTTGTGAACTGGGCAACATGTGCACTTTCAAGAACATTTTGCAAAAGAACAAACATTGCAAAGAAGACCCAAGAATTAAAAAGCATTAAAAAGTCAATGGCATTTTACATTTGTCATTCCAGTTTCATTTATTTTACTGCAATGATTATAAAAAAGGGCACACACTGTACACTATTTAGTTTGTGGACATGTGAAGGGTAATACAGCAACTGTGTAGATACACACACTGTAGGCATTAAAAATAGAACTCTTGTTTCCTGGGCAAAATACTGTAGGAGGTTTGGTGAGGTGGTGTGGCAGTGGTGGTGTTGGTCAATGTACAGTAGTCTGGCTGGGGCAGGAAAGGACAAGTATGAAGTCAGACCCAAGAGACAACTGCTACTAATAATAAATGAGCACAGTACTTAAGTCCCAATAGAGGGCTACATCTGTACTAAAGGAAAAACTGAAAGGGAAGTTTTATCAACATCATCCTCAAGCCAGTGTAAGCAGCTGTATCAATATTGCAAGCTTTTCCTTTCTTTCTCCTCATGAAAGCTGTGATGTTGTTGTGGGAGACAAACAGGTCACAAGGGTGGACCAGGTTGTACAGAAAGAATTGTATGTTGCTTGCACCTCTCAAGGTGGCTTACAAAAATTAGCCATCCAATACCACAATAAACAAAAGCGTTAGTGTGAGTAAGAGTAAAAACATGTCTCTGAATGTACTCCCACAGTAAAAATACCATGTAATCACAGGCAGGCTGATATAGAGCTTTCTGACCACAGATATGGAAGGCAGGTAGAGGGTTCTGAGGAGGGGGATTTTTCAAAATCTGGACAGGGTTCAACCTCTGTGTATAGAAGGGCACAACTACGTTTGAGGGATTTTTAACTCTTTCCCTCTACTCCGGTACCTTTCCATCCTCCTTCAAGCATGCAACTGTTATACCATTACTCAAAAACAGCAAGCTTGACCCCTATCTGTCCTTCTAACTATCGACCTGTCTCCCTCCTGCCTTTTGCCTCCAAACTCTTAAACGTCTTGTATTCTCTCAATTGTTACACTTTCTCAACACCTCTAGACGACCATCTACAACTGGCTTCCGCACGGCTCACTCTACTGAAACAGCCCTCACTAAAATAACGGACGACCTCCATGGCTGCCAAAAACAGAGGTCATTGCACTCTGCTCATATTACTTGACCTCTCTGCAGCATTTGACACCATGGACCACCCTCTTCTCCTTCACATTCTCCATAATCTTGGTATTCGGAACAAAGCTGTATCCTGACAAACCAAAAGATAGTAACCAGCACTCTCTGTCTCACAGCTACAGATATAAGCGAATACCAGTGTAGGAATATGGAATAATTTAATGACACTAATAATAAACTGAAAATATAGCAACAATAGCCAATACGCCAATGCAAGAATAAGAACTTTGCGAACCCTCTATATCCCAGCACTCCCAGTGAACCGTCCGGTGTTCTGTAGACTTGCGACGAACTCTCGCGGTTATATGACGTCACAGACCCGGAAGTGCTCGACCAGGACGCAAACAGCGTGTGCTCCGCTGCTCCGTTGCAAACGAGACCTATGCAGTGACGGGCATTGCGCACACAAGCGGAGGTCATTCTGGACTGCTGAGACTGCACTAGCCTTACCCCAAGGCGAGAGGCTGAAATACCAGCGATTGGAGTGGAGATTATCCAGGCCCTACATCGAGGTTGTTGGAGTGAGAAGGAGAGAGCCACGAGACCTTCACGGGCGTCCGTTGGTGTTTGGGTAACAATAACCCTGAAATGCTTGTTTATTTTATTTAAATGTACGCACAATACTTACTTCCTTATTTTGGTTACTAAAGATATCATTTAATGCACTATGAGCGTTGTGCGCTGTGTTCTTTGTTTTTTTGTGTGCTTATAGGGGGGACCAGAGCCATCCCTGGTGTCACAGCTGCAGACGCTCCATATACTTCAATTTATACACAATGTCACCTATTCCACTGTATCACATTCATCACGTCACTTATATACTGTTGTTGCGCACTTTCACTTTGTTCACCTTTTTCACAAAGTTTCTGAATGCCTCTCTGGAATATCATCCTGGATGGCCATCCGCCGACTGAAATTTAACCTGGCAAATATAGAGCTCCTTATACTTCCTCCCAAACCTGGCCCTACTACCTCCATCCACATTATTGTTGGAAATACGATCATTCACCAAGTAGCCCAAGCACGCTGCCTAGGAGGTCACACTCGATTTCTCTCTCTCATTCTCCTCACACATTAAAAACGTTTCTAAAACTTGTCACTTTTTCCTCCGCAATATCACAAAGATACGCCCTTTCCTCTGTTACTTGACTGCTAAAACTCTGACTCAGGCCCTCATTCTCTCCTGTCTCGATAATTGCAACCTCCTGCTGTCAGGCCTTCCTGCCTCTCACCTATCTCCCCTACAATCTATTCTAAACGCTGCTGCCAGAATAACTCTACTCTTTCCTAAATCTGTCTCCGCGTCTCCCCTCCTGAAATCTCTCTCCTGGCTTCTGATCAAATCTTGCATCTCACACTCAATTCTCCTCCTCACTTTTAAAGCTTTACACTCTTCTGACCCTCCTTACAGCTTAGCCCTAATTTCTCGCTATTCACCATCCCGACTCTTGCGTTCTTCTCAAGGATGTCTTCTTACTACCCCCTTTGTATCTAAATTTCTCTCCCACCTTAAACCTTTCTCATTTTCTTTCCCGCACCTCTGGAATGCCGTTCCCTTCAATACCCAACTAGCACCCTCTCTATCCACCTTTAAGACCCACCTTAAGACACATTTGCTTAAAGAAGCATATGAATAGCACTGGATAATCCTGGACACATGATACATAAAGCTTGGCCCCCTGCAGATGCACTTACTAGAATTCCCTCCTACCTCTATATGTTCCCCTACCTACCAATTAGATTGTAAGCTCCTCGGAGCAGGGACTCCTCTTCCTTAATGTTACTTTTATCTGAAGGATTAATTCCCCTGACCTGTTATTTATATTATTTGTTATATGATTACAACATGTATTACTACTGTGAAGTGTACATTTATGGCACTATATAAATAAAGACATACAATACAATACAGGGAAGGATCAGGGCCAGAGAGAGTCAGATACCTACAGTATGTGTTATAAAAACTTACATGGATGGATGCTGAACTGGCTCTTTTACTGAAAGATTTTGAGGAGATGGCTGAGGGGGGTGGGGGGGGGATTGAGTCTGAGCCAAAAATGGAGGATGAAGATAATGCTAATGATGGTGATGATGGTGATGGTGATTAATCTATGAGGAATGCTCAAGCATGAGATGATGCTAGTAGTGGGCAGCATTGACATGGTGGAAAGAGGCCCTCCTGCAGTAGACAAACAAGTGGACCAATTATGTCCAGTCTACTATACCATCCCATGATTTGCAAAGCGTTTGATAGGATGTGCATGTACTAGCCATCACCCAATAGGGCCTTATACTGAATGGCAAATTGACTAAAATACATGGAGCAATTTGGGTGTATAATAGTGTGTATGTGTATTGTTTAAAATAAAAAATGTAAAGCACAAACTCCATGTATTAATAAACAAAGTTGATGTTCTTTAATCCGTATAAAAAAAGACAATGCTCACTAATTGGGACAATAAATAGTTGATTCACAATTGGTGATAACAGAGCAACAGGTTTTATCTCACATGTGATGAAATTAGATACAGGGTAACCACAATGTCCTTAATATTGTGAAATATGAGCAACTGAGTAACAAACTCACCCCCTGATATAATGGAATCAGCTGTTAAAGCCCCACAGAGATATAAGCATGGGGAGAAAGGCAGTACAGTATATTGATTCAAGTCCCATTCAATAGTAACCTCAGTATTTTATTTCATGTAGAGGGAAAACATCTCTCAATGGGTTAATGAATCACCTCACAAATAAATATATGGGTGGAAATAACACAAACTCTTGTGATGTTAAATCACTGGGTCCTTCAGGGATCTTTGCTATTATACAGGTTGCTCCAGGGGTGTATGGAAACCCTATGCTTACTGCAATTTCACCATAAGGAGTCACAGAACGGATAGTTGGTACACATGGTCCCTCTACACTTGAAAGGCTCTGTGTAGCTCAATGTGGTGCTTTTTGAGCTTGTTCCTATTTAATAGCTGCCTATGATACTTCTTGTATCAACATGATGACGTCACTCTGATGGACCAATAGAACGTAAGTCACATGTCCCAACTAGTTTTGTCCCCAGTTACGGCGACTTCATCGGGAATTTCTATTTTCCTTTTCCTTTCCCTTCCCTGTTTTTTTATTTTTCATCTTTTCCCTCCCTCTACCTTTCTTTAATTTCCCTTTATTCTTCCCTCCTCCCCTTCCTTTTTTACGCTTAATTTTTTTTTCAACTTTATGTTTTATTCAGTTTTCAGACATACAGCAGTTATAAAGCATAGTATAACATGGATCAACTTCTTTGCTGTATTTACTGCCACTTCAATTCACACATAAACACAATTACACAAAGACTCAGGGGGGTAGGGGGGGACACACTAGGGGAGGAGGGGGATGGGGAAGGGGGGGACCTCTGCTGCCATCGCTACCGGTTCCGCCATGAGCCACCATTTTTCAAGACCTCTCGAACTCCTCGTGCGTCCTAGCTAACCACTTGATCTGAGACTGCAATTGTCCCTATCAGTCATGTCCATCCTTGTGGTGCGACTACTGCCATTCATTGAAGGAGAACTCACCTTGCGCTATCACAGCCAAATGGTGGCCTTGCTCACCCCCGTGATGTCGGTTTGCACAGCCATGGAAACCAGACTTTTAGAAAATTTGAGCCAGTGTCATTGACCAAACTTGTCAATTTCTCCATCTGGCAGACGAACCAAATTCTGTTCCAAATCTTATCTATCGATGGAATCGTGTTTTGTTTCCACAATGCCGCTCTCTCGCAACAAGTCCCCAGGCTCTCCACATTGTCTAGGGCACAAGGGGGAGTAACCTGGTACAAATTTAGATACAGTAGCCTAACTGGGGTGAGGTACCACCTCCTTAGAACTTTATATGAGTTCTCCTTCAATGTCGTGCAGATCGAGGTTCTTGCTGCCACTTCAAAGATTTGTAACCAGTCCTCGTCCTCTAATGTATCTCCCAGATCCCTCTCCCACTGTGTCATGTAGTCAAGTCTCTGTCTGCTGCCCTATCCAGGATCAATCACTTCCTTATACAATCTAGAGATAAGTTCCCGTTGTACGTGCCCACGTGCACAGAGCGTTTCAAAATTAGTCACTTAAGGACGGTTGGTGTGTTTGGTATAAAGTGCCCGGATCTAGAGGTATCTATGTTTGGAATGCCTTTATCTGACTGAATCTTTGTGAATGTCTTAATAGTGATTCTGCCCTCCAGATCCTTCAACCTCCCGTACCCACTCTGTCTCCAGAGTATAAATGGTCCCTCGTCCATCCCTGGAGCAAAGTCCGGGTTTCCAAATAATGGGGTTATCAGTGAGCTCCTCGTGGTCAGGGCGCATTTAAATTTGGTGGCTTCCCAGACTGCAAATGAGTTGATCATTGAGGACAGCGTTCTCGAGATCTGCTTTAATTTAAGTTTTGGGTACTCAGATTCTGAATTTCTAGTGGGGCACAGATATCCCTCTCCAGCTCCACCCACCTACGTAGTTTCGGGTCTGTGTGCCAGTAAATAATTTGGGTCAATTGTGCCACTCTATAGTATGAGAACAAGCAAGGTACCGCCAGTCCGCCTGCGGTTTGGGCCTCACTAATGTTTTTGCTGGTATCCTAGCTTTTTTGTTTTTCCAGATAAACTTAAAGATCTGGGCCTGCATGTTCTTGAAGTCTGCCCTCTCTAAAGGTATGGGGAGTGTCTGAAAAAGATATAATAGTCTGGGGAGAAGGTTCATCTTTACGCTATAAATTCTTCCAATCCAGGAGATACCATACGTCGCCCACTCCTTCAGCTCCTTTCTCAAAGATTGCAAGAGTTATGGGTAGTTTACCTTATATAACAACTTAACCTCATTTGTGAGATTAACTCCTAGGTATTTAATCTTTTGGGGTTGCCAATTCAAATTGAAGTTAATCTCTATTAGTTTTTCTGTGTCTTTTGGGAGATTTAGGTTTAGCGCTTCCAATTTTGCTTGGTTGATTTTAAACCCTGAGATCGTATTAAACTTTTCCAGGAGGTCGAAGAGGTTGGGTAGAGAGACCAGGGGCCTAGACAGTGTCAATATAACATCATCCGCATATAATGCAGTCTTGTACTCCTGAGAGTGAATTTGAATTCCTGTGATATCTTTATTACTCCGAATGTGAGCTGCAAGTGGTTCCATGCATATGGCGAACAACAAGGGCGAGAGTGGGCATCCCTGTCTCGTACCACTTTTAATTTTCAATGCGCCTGATGGGAACCCCTGATGGATTACCCGCGCTGTCGGGTTAGTGTATAGCGCTTTGATTGCCCAAGATACCGTGTCCCCCATTCCAAACTCTGCAAGCGTGGCATTTGTTACGCCGGTGCTGCCCGCAGACCAGACCCGTCCCCTGAGCTGAAGGGGGAAGTGGTAATACACGCACCCGCAGCAAAGGGAGCATGTCCGGAGTGTGGTATGAAGCATTGCCAGGCCAGGTATAGTAAGGTAGACAATACTTGCCGGTACCGGTTGTAGAGATAGAGTGATGAATGCCTTGCCGAGGTCAGGGAGTGGAGAGTGGAGATAGGTCGTAGTCCAAGCCGTGTTCAAGGGGTTACCAGAGTGAGCGTTGTCCAAGGGGTGCCGAGATCGAGAGCCAGAGTGGGTAGTCGTACAAGCCGCATCAGAACCTGTGAAAACACTTTGTCGAGCGATGAGTGATGGGAAGCACAGGCATAATAAAGCTGGGCAGGCCAATGGGAAAAGGGGGCAGGCCTGGAGGACTGCAAGGAGTCTTCCCTGAAAGGAGGGAGGTGTTATCCTTGATTTGCATGGAACTGTGTGATGCTTGGGGGAGACGCCTCACTGCAGAAGCAGTGGTTAAAAGTGCTCTGTTAGGCGTGTGCTCTGTAAGCTGGGAATGCCTGCACATAACGTCTGGGGCTGGCGTGCGTGTAGGTGTGCGTGCAGGAGGGCGTGTGCGCGCCCGGCGCTGAGCAGAGGAATCGCCGAGGGGAGTGATCCCGCGACGGCGGCAGGGGCGAAGAGCCGTGGAGGCCGGTAAGGCAGGATTGTTTTGTGTGTCCAGGGGCTCCCTGCAGATAGGGAGTGCTCTGTGTGGGAAGCGAGGAGAACGCCGATTCCTGACAGTACCCCCCTCTTCAGGAACAGCCTCAGGATGGTCCAAGAACGGTTTCTCTGGAAACTTTTTCCTGAAGGACTTAAGAAGGGCCGGAGCATGAATGTCCTTTGAAGGTACCCAGGATCTCTCTTCAGGGCCAAAGCCCTTCCACTGCACCAAGAACTGGAGCTGACCCCTGGATAGGCGAGAATCCAAAAGAGAGTGAACTTCGTATTCCTCATTATTTTGTACAGTAATGGGATCCGGTTTACGAGTCTGATCCGAAAAGAAGTGACTGGAGATAAATGGTTTTAAGAGGGACACATGAAAGACATTGGGAATCTTCATACTGGATGGTAGTTGGAGCCGGAATGCAACAGGATTGATTTGTTCACAAATAGGGAAGGGTCCCAGGAACTTAGGTGCCAGTTTAGGAGATGGTACCTTGAGGTGGATATTCCTAGAGGAGAGCCATACCAAATCCTCTGGTTTGTAACTGGGCGCCGAACGACGACGATGATCGGCCTGTAGTTTCGATCTGCGAGAGGAGTTGAGAAGGGTAGACTGAATCCTGAACCATGCGGTTTGGAGGGAAGAAATGCGTACATCTACGGCTGGTACTCCAGAAGGAATGTTGGGGATGGGAAGACAGGGAGGGTGGAACCCATAATTTATAAAGAAGGGAGACTCCAGGGTGGACTCATTTTTTGCAGAATTGACGGCATACTCTGCCCAAGAGAGGAGTTGAGCCCAATCATCCTGGAAATCGGATATAAAACATCTCAGGTACTTCTCCAGGGATTGATGGATTCTCTCCGTTTGTCCATTGGACTGAGGATGATAGGCGGAAGAGAAGGAAGAAGAGATGCCCAATCTCTTCGTGAAAGCTCATACAAAATTTGGATACGAACTGAGAACCTCTGTCAGAGACAATGGACGAAGGGATCCCATGAATCTGGAAAATCTGCTCCGTAAAGATATCAGCAAGGGCGGGGTAGGTGGGTAATCCTTTAAGTGGAATGAAATGGGGCATCTTCGAAAACCTGTCCACGACCACCAAGATATTGTTCATTCCTCTGGACTTGGGCAACTCCACGATGAAGTCCATAGAAATGTGGGACCAGGGGCGGTCGGGAACTGGAAGGGGCAACAGAAAACCCTGAGGCTTTTGACGGAGAGTCTTGCTTTGAGCGCACGTGGGGCATGCGCGGGTAAACTCCAGAATATCTTGAGACATCCTTGGCCACCAGAAATTCCGACGAATGAGATCAGTAGTCTTCTTAAAACCTGGATGACCTTCAGATTTAGAGGAGTGACCCCAAGACAGGACCTCTGGAACAAATTTGGATGGTACAAAGAGATTGTTGTCGGGAACGACCAAGTCCTTGGGAATGCGTCTCTGGGAGTGCAAAATCTTGTTAAGATTCTTGAACGTAGACGTGGCGAGAATTCTCTCATGTGGAAGGATAGTCTCCAATGACTCCTCTGGCCTCTCTTCAGAAGAATGTATTCGGGAGAGTGCATCTGCCTTTACATTCTTGGTCCCGGGGATATAGGACAGGTGAAAATCGAATCGAGAAAAAAAAGAGCCCAACGAGCCTGTCGTGGACCAAGGCGTCGAGCGTTCTCTATGTAAAGAAGGTTCTTGTGGTCCGTGAGAATAGTAAACGGCTCTTTTGACCCCTCCAGCAGGTGTCTCCACTCTTGAAGAGCCATCTTCACGGCCAGAAGTTCCCTGTTACCCACGTCATAATTCCTCTCGGCAGACGAGAATTTCTTGGAAAAATATGCACAGGGATGTAACTTATCATGGGGCGTGGGTCTCTGGGAAAGAACGTCACCAGCGCCGCAATCAGAATCGTCGACCTCCAGGACGAAGGGAAGTTCGATGCTGGGATGACGGAGAATAGGTGCTGATATAAAGGCTTCCTTGAGTGTCTCGAAGGCGGAGATGGCCTCGGATGACCAAGCAGAAGGATCAGCTCCTTTTTTGGTGAGAGCAGTGAGGGGTGCCACAATGGTGGAAAAACTCAGTATAAACTTACGATAGTAATTAGCGAACCCTAAAAAACGTTGTATGGCCTTGAGAGAATTGGGTCTTGGCCATTCAGTGACTGCTTGAAGTTTACCGGAGTCCATCATAAACCCCTTATTGGAAATGATATACCCCAGGAACGGAGTAGAGGTCGTATGAAAGGTGCACTTCTCCAGTTTGGCGTACAAATGGTGTTCACGGAGACGGGAAAGGACGTAGGAGGTGTGGCGTATATGGTCCTGGAGATCTTTGGAAAAAATCAGGATATCATCCAAGTATACAATAACAAAAATATTGAGTACCTTACGAAAGACGTCGTTGATGAAATCCTGGAAGACAGCGGGAGCATTACATAAGCCGAAAGCATTACCAGATATTCGTAGTGTCCACTACGCGTGTTGAAGGCCGTCTTCCATTCATCCCCCTTCCTGATGCGCACCAGGTTATAGGCACCACGCAGATCCAACTTGGAAAAAATCTTGGCCCCCTGTAATTTATCGAACAGTTCGGTAATAAGGGGAAGGGGGCAACGATTTTTAATAGTTATCTGGTTTAAACCCCTGTAGTCGATGCAAGGCCTCAACGACCCGTCCTTTTTCTTGACGAAGAAAAACCCAGCACCTGCTGGGGAATTGGAGTGACGAATAAAGCCATTCTTGAGATTCTCCTGGATATATTCATCCATAGCGTGAGATTCTGGTAACGACAAAGGGTAGGTCTTGGACTTGGGTAGGGAGTAACCAGGAACTAGATCGAATGGACAATCGTAAGTCCTGTGTGGCGGCAAGAGGTCTGACTGTACCTTATTGAAAACGTCCCGGAATTCAAGTAAACGGAAGGTAGAATAACTTCGGGAACAGAGGTATTGGCCAGCAGTTGATGAGTCTCGTCTGACCTCGACCTCCAGGAAATGGGAGCGGAGGCAGTCCAGTCAATGAGAGGATTGTTAAGCTGTAGCCAAGGAAGACCAAGGGGGATGGGTATCCCAGGAGCATGAATGGCATCTAGAACTAAGGTCTCCTTGTGCAGATGTGAAGACAGAAGCAAGGGAGCCGTCTCTAAGGAGATGTGTGACGGGGTAAGAGGACGTCCATCGATACCGACGAGTGCGATGGGAACCTTCTTTCTCACTAGTGGTATACGGTTTACCCTGGCGAATTCAAGATCCACGAAGTTTCCTCCAGCTCCTGAGTCAATGAAAACGGCGGTAGAAGTCTTGAACTTATCGCCTGAAAGGAAGACTGGAAATGTAAGTTTCTTAGGGAGTCATTACACCCAGAGAGAGCCCCTCTGTACTCACTGGGTGTTCCCGTTTCCTGTTTCCCGGACACCAGATGTTCCATGGATCCGCAGTAGAAACACAATCCCCCAGCGTGGCGGAACTGTTGTATCGGTGTGCGGATGCTTTGTACCCCCAATTGCATTGGCTCTGGCAACTCTAGTGCAGGATGAAGAGGTGTGGTAGTACTTGGGGGAGCAGGAGTGCTGCTGAGAGTACAGGGGAACGGAACTTGAAAGTTATGGAAGCGAGTGCGCTGACGCTCTGAGCGGCGTACCTGGATGCGTTGATCCACTCGGACGGCCAAATCAATCAGGACCTCCAGTTGATCCGGCCTGGATTGGCGAGAGAGTTCGTCCTTGATGGGATCTGCCAGGCCTTGCCAGAATACGGAGATGAGAGCCTCTTGTCCCCAGTTAGTCTCGGCTGCTAGAGTCCGGAATTCCACAGCATACTGTGTCACCATCCGCTGTCCCTGAGTGATCTGGAGGAGAGAAACAGATGCCATCTCCCGCCATCTCCCGACGAGCGGGGGAATCGAATACCCGTTGAAACTCGGCTTTAAATGCCGGGTAATATTGGGTAAAGTCAGAACGTCGCTCCCAAACCGGGGAAGCCCAAGCCAGGGCGCTGCCAGTGAGGAGGTTATAAATGTAGCTACCTTCTTGCGATCAGTATTGTAGAGATGGGGGGCCATTTCAAACTGCACCTCACACTGGTTTAGAAAACCCCTACAATCTTGCGGTTCACCTGCATAAGGCTTGGGGGGAGGAATCCTTACATCTGAGCTGCTAACTGCGCTTGCGGAGTGGGGGCTTACATCTGGCGGGTCGCGGTCGGTACCCTGTCTGAGAGTACTGCGACCTGGCATGTAAGTGCCACAATTTGATCCGCCATTGCCTGGTTTTGCTGAAGCAGATTAGAGAGAAACTGCTGTAGTTCGGTCTGGTCTGCGTCTTGTGGGCTCGACATAATGTTATGCCGGTGCTGCCCGCAGACCAGACCCGTCCCCTGAGCTGAAGGGGGAAGTGGTAATACACGCACCCACAGCAAAGGGAGCATGTCCGGAGTGTGGTATGAAGCGTTGCCAGGCCAGGTATAGTAAGGTAGACAATACTTGCTGGTACCGGTTGTAGAGATAGAGTGATGAATGCCTTGCCGAGGTCAGGGAGTGGAGAGTGGAGATAGGTCGTAGTCCAAGCCGTGTTCAGGGGGTTACCAGAGTGAGCATTGTCCAAGGGGTGCCGAGATCGAGAGCCAGAGGGGGTAGTCGTATAAGCCACGTCAGAACCTGTGAAAACACAGAGAATCCAGAAGTACTTCCATACAGAGACTATGTCGAGCGACGAGTGATGGGAAGCACAGGCATAATAAAGCTGGGCAGGCCAATGGGAAAAGGGGGCAGGCCTGGAGGACTGCAAGGAGTCTTCTCTGATAGGAGGGAGGTGTTACAGCCCAGCTGAGTGTAATCCTTGATTTGCATGGAACTGTGTGATGCTTGGGGGCGACGCCTCACTGCAGAAGCAGTGGTTAAAAGTGCTCTGTTAGGCGTGTGCTCTGTAAGTTGGGAATGCATGCACATAACGTCTGGGGCTGGCGTGCGTGTAGGTGTGCGTGCAGGAGGGCGTGGGCATGCCCGGCGCTGAGCAGAGGAATCGCCGAGGGGAGTGATCCCGCGACGGCGGCAGGGGTGAGGAGCCATGGAGGCCGGTAAGGCAGGATTGTTTTGTGTGTCCAGGGGCTCCCTGCAGAGAGGGAGTGCTCTGTGTGGGAAGCGAGGAGAACGCCGATTGCTGACAGCATCCAGGTAGGGCCAGTCAATTCTATCAAAGGCTTTTTCAGCATCGAGGCTTAATATGATGCCCGGGATTTTATTTGCATTAATATAGTCAATGGTATCTACTATTCTTCTGGTGTATCGGCCGCTTGCCTCCCTGTGATGAAACCAACTTGATCCGGGTGAATCAGCCTAGGAAGAATTGAACTCAATCTATTGGCCATTAATTTGGAATACATTTTGATATCTGAGTTAATTAATGAGATCGGCCTGTAGCTTGGAAAATTGGTGGGATCTTTGCCCTGTTTATGAATCACCGAGTTGGACGCCTGCAGCATCATGTCTGAAAAGGACCACCCTGCTAGGATATGGTTAAACATCCGTAATAAATGCGGGGACAGAATCCCTATATATTTTTTATAATATAGATTCGAAAAACTGTCTAGGCCCGGAGCTTTTGAAGGTTTAAGGTTTGTAACTACATCTAGCAGTTCCTCCGCTGTGAACTCCGTTCCTAGAAACTCTCGCTCCAACCTTGTTATTTTCGGCAAACCCGAGTCCGCTAAGAATTTTTCTAAAGCTTTACTCGTTTTATCGTTATGCCTCACGTTCTGCCCATCGTATAATCTTTCATAATATGCTCTAAACTCCTCAACTATGTGTTTGGGATTAGAAGTCAAGTCTCCCGTTCTAGGTTTAATTGAGTGGATGGTGTAGTTTTGTGGTTTGTTGCGAATTTTCCTAGCTAGCATGGTATCTGGCTTGTTCGATTTTTCGAAAAATGTCCTCTTTGTCCAACTCAGTGTCTTTTCAGCCTGGGAAGTAAGGAGTAGGTTAAGTTCTATTCTTACATCCTTCAACTCCTTTAATGTCTCTTCTCTACCCGTTCGATTATGCAGTATAGAGAGTTCATGGAGCTTATCTCGCAGCTGAGTCATTTTGGCCTCCCTTGCTTTTTTCCTTCCTGATGCTATATTAATCAGGACCCCTCTCATTGTGGCTTTGTGAGCCTCCCATAAGGTGACATGGGACTCCACACTGCCTATGTTTGTCTTAAAGAATTGCGAAATCTCGTCTTTTATGCTTTGTGCTACTTCTGGGATCTTAATTAAAGATTCATTTAGTTTCCAATTTGCTCCTGGGCTGGCCAATTTAATTTGAGAGCACCTCAGCTCAATCGGTGCATGATCTGACCATGAAATATCATGGTTTCCTGAGTAGGAGATCTGCGGAACCAGTCTATTTGATATGAAGAAGTAATCGATTCTACTGTAGCTGTCATGCGGGTGCGAGTAGAATGTGAAGCCTCTGTCTCTAGGGTGCTGCTCCATCCAAATGTGAACTAACTGTTTGTCCCTGATACCCTGTCGAAGTGCTGTCACCCCTGCAGTTCTGTCCTTGGTCCTCTGTTGTGCTCTATCTAATGTCGGGTCTAATCTTTTATTAAAGTCTCCTGCAATCACTAGATTCCCTTCCGCCACCCTATCCAGTAGTGCAAAAAATGCACGAAAGAACTGTGGGTCATTTTCACAGGGGGCATAAACTGAAGCCAGAGTTAAGCGACTATTATGTACTGTCCCCGTCAAGATAAGGTACCTTCCTTCCGTGTCTCTTTTAACCTTATCCACCTTAAATGGAAAGTTATTGTGAAACAGTATCGCCACTCCTTTTTTTTCCCCAAGAGCGGATGCTAGATAGAACTGGCGGAAGTTGGCATCCAGAAACCGAGGGTTATTCCTAGCATTAAAGTGGGTCTCCTGTAAAAATAAAACGTCTGTTTTTATCCTTTTATATTCTTTGAATGCGATTCTCCTTTTCTGGGGACTATTCAAGCCTTTAACATTATGTGATACCCAAGTTACAGCCATAGTGTTATGTGTGCGAAGGTGCTTACCCAAATCTGATGTCTTGTCAGGAGTACGTCAAGGGACTGCAGCCGGCTTTCCGCAGACCTATTCTTGCCATAACGGTCCCGGGCGTAGTAGAGGCGGGGGTTCAGGGAGACGGAGAGGGAAACCCTCACAGGAACAAACAGGGGACACAAGACAACATACAACATTCCGAACAAATTCAACAATCTCTGCCGTGAGCAATAACTGAACCTGTCGAACCCATGCTCTTGTGCCCAGGGGCAGCACACCTCATCCTCCGCACCTTCCCGCTAGGGCCTGAAGGCGTCGACTCTTCTGGAGTCTCTTCTCCCCTGGGACTTTCCCCACTGGCCCTGAAGTACCTACCCTTGTGGGGCCATGGAACATACCTACTGCCAGGGTGGCATGACCGCCACCTAACCTCCGGTGCTAGCTTCTATTGTCCTAACCACAATGTAAAACCTGTAACATTCATCTTTTTGTATAACACCCAACTATCTCTTTGTACTAACTATATAACTTCATTCAACACCCCTATCCCATTCCCTTGCTTCATAGTCTGCTGCTTCTGCCCTGTGTAAGTGTGCAGAGAAATGTTTGTTATAGTCCTGCTGCATCTTTAAGTTTCCCTCCAACTTGGCTGTTGCAGCCTCCCTCTGTATCTCTATACTATGACTCTCTGCTCTTTCACTCCCATCTGTCTGTTAAGACCTTAGCCTAGTCTTAGTATATCCCTCTACCCCAATTCTAAACCTCTTCTCTACTGAGCTAACCCTTCCCACTGCTACCTCTCCTTACCCCATCTTCTATCTACCCCTCTACCTCCTCCCACCCCTACCCCCCTTCCATCACACCCCTACCCCCCTTCCAACAAACCCCTACCCCCCCTTCCAACACACCCCTACCCCCTTCCAACACACCCCTACCCCCTCTTCCAACACACCTCTACCATCCCTGCCATTGCACCCCTACCCCCCTTCCATTGCACCATGTCCGCCTCCTTCTGCAGCGTGCCCGTTCTGCCTCCCTCCTTCCTCTCTCCTCCGCTCAGCAGGGCTCTCGGCGGCGGAGTTCGCGCACCCCCGCCGAGCTTCCCTGCTGCCTGCAGACCCGCACTTCCGGTTTCGCCGCTGTCCTTCTGGTCGCGTCATCACCCGGCGCCCGGTCGCCTGTATGACGTCACTTCCCTCCAGCAGCGTTGTGGGTAGGCTGGCTCCTCACCGCCCTCCTCCCTACTCGTGGCTCCGCCTCTCCCCCATCCTTCATCTCTCCCGGAGCGCAGCTGCCACATTTTCACGCCATTTTCGGCGCCGCCATCTTGGACCCTCTTCTTTTTCGCGCGTCGTCCCCAGCTCCTGCATCCTCTCTCACCTGGGCGCCATCTTCCTTCATCGGGAGCAGCCTCGTGGCAGGGGCTATAAGCGCAGGGAAACTGGAGTCCAGAGCTTGCACAGGAACTAGTTGATTCAGATCAACTGTTAACAATCATAACTGTCGAAACATCTTAGTCTTTTATAACTTTAGAGCCTCTGCACAGGCATTATAACTTCCCCCTACAGGGCTCTCCATTAACCTTTGTAACAGTGCAGTTAGTCTTTAATGGGATAAAGATGTGATACGTGGAACAGCTTGTAGTCTTCATGTTTTGTTTTTATCTTTTTTCCTTTCAGCTGCGCTGGTCGCTTTCCTCCAGTTAATTTCCAGAGCTGGACGCTTCTCCGACCGGGTAAGCAAGAGTTACTTTTACTCCCAATTTCATCAGGAATTCAGCTCCTTCATCCATGTGTCTCAGCGTGTGAGCCCTTCCTTCCCTAACTACCAGGAGACCAAACGGGAAGACCCAGCGATATTTTATGCCTTTGTCCCGCAGTATTTTAGTCAGAGGCTGGAGGGATCTTCTTTTATTCAGTGTGGTGGGGGAAATGTCTTGAAACACTGACATGTGGATGCCGTCAAACTGAACAGTGGGG
Organism: Ascaphus truei; assembly: GCF_040206685.1. Classification (NCBI taxonomy): domain Eukaryota; kingdom Metazoa; phylum Chordata; class Amphibia; order Anura; family Ascaphidae; genus Ascaphus; species Ascaphus truei. Next base: position 69,148,360 of record NC_134487.1, read on the forward strand.
GAAGCCCGCGTGATTTTACAGAGTTCCTCTTTAATTTTGAAGTAATGCATCTGCAGGACCACATCTCTCGGGGGATTGTTTGGCAGAGGCTTGGACCGCAAGGCACGATGGCAGCGATCTAGTTGGAGCTCCGCTGGTGTTTTATCTGGAAGCAGGGATTCCATCCATCTACCCACGAAATCCTCCACATCCAGGACTTCTTCAGGTATGCCCCTTATACGCAGGTTATTTCTCCTGTCTCTATTCTCCCCATCCTCTTGTTTATCCTCCAGTTCAGTCAAGCGTTTTTTAATTTGTATGATTTCCTGCTCCGTGTGTTTGTGACATTCCACTGATATATCCATGCGTTGCTCCAACTCGTGTGTCCGTTCCCCAATATTTTGGAGGTCTTTTCTCAACCCCTCCACCTCAGTACGGAAGAATTCTTTAATATCTATTAGAAATTGTTTCATGTCCTTCCTTAGCACAGGCTGTAGTTCAGCATCTTCTGTCTGCTCTCCTCTATCATGTGTGGAGTCTGTATCTGAGCTCCCACCTGGTGACATTGCAGCCTCCTCTCTGCTCTTTGCCGGATCAGAGTTCCAGAAGTAAGAGTGCAAATCAATTGATTTCCTCTTCGATTTTTGAGAAACTGCAAGCGTCGTTGGCATCTCCGTGTGTTTTTTTGCAGTGAAATCGTGGGTATTATAGTGCGTTTATTGTACAAATTGCACCGGGGTGTAGTGGAGCTGTCAGACTATGCTGCCCTCCCTGATCCCATCGTGCATGCTCCCTTTTTTCCGCTTTTTAACACTTTCACATTCAAAATTCATTATCAAATTATTGCATAATATAGAGTTTTTATGCAAGTTTTATATAGATCAATATTATTGTGGACATGTCTCCCCTCCGGGCATCCTTTGGGCACCCCCCTTGCTTCCCCGCTTACCAATTGGGCAATGTTGGGACTGGTCCCGGCGCAGGAGTCGCATTGCGCATGCACAGACGAGTCAGATTGCGGCGGCTATGAGGAGTAGCGCACGCTTGCGCAACGAGCAGGAACAGCAGTGGCCATTACCTATAAGCCCTGCAGGGGAACTACAGTTCCCAGCAGCCAATAGGGCTCCTGGATTCTCCAGCTCTCACATTGCTACATTTCGCACGATGAGGGCGACGTCAGTCGGAGCTGGGACAAGGAGAGGGTAGGGTGTGTGTGCAGGGAATCTGTGACCCCTGCACTAGGCCAGAGACCCCCATAGGCCCCAGCTAGGCCGCGACTCACGTAAGTTTGTGGTTGCTGCAAGGACTGGCCCATTAGATAGGACTGCCCTTGTAGTGCCAACTGTGAGGGACACAGCCAGGACGCGGCAGTGAACTGGCAATTTGGTGTTCTGGGACATGCGAGATGAATGTGGGCTGCAGCCGAAACGCTCATCACACCATCCGGCTAAGTGACACCACGCCCTTTCATGAGTGTTTCCTTTGCATCGCTCCCTGAGATGTGGAGGATGAGAGAGACGTCCTACAAGAGATGGAGACAGCGGGGATTGTAACAGAATCCCGTAGCCCCTACGCATCACTTGTTGTGGTGGTGCAGAAGAAGAATGGCTCGGTCCAAATGTGTATCGACTATCGGACCCTGAAAAACCGCACCATGCCTGATCAGTATACTCTTCCAAGGACCATGGTCAATATGACTCCACAGGAATGCTTAGTCTACCTGGACGATATAATCGTCTTCAGTAAGACTCTGGAGGAGCATGAGGAATGACTACTGAAAGTGTTGGATCGGCTGGTCCAGGAAGGCTTGAATCTGTATTTGGACAAATGCCGGTTCTGCCGCACTTCAGTGCCCTACGTGGGACACAGAGTGTCCACGGATGGGATAGCTACCGATCCCACCAAAGTTGAATCAGTGGTGAACTGGCCAAGGCCAGAGAACGTCATGGAACTACGATCCTTCCACGGATTCTGCGAATACTATCGCCATTTCGTGGAGGGTATTCAAGCAAAGCAAAGGTCCTCAACAACCTTCTCAAAATATACCCCCAAGATACAGGGCGGAAAGCCACCTCTGCGCTACTACCATTTGACGATAAGTGGGCGGCTGCCTGTGAAAAGGCATTCATCTGCCTAAAGAAAATCTTAACGGAGGCACCCGTTCTCGCTTACGCCGATCCCGAGCAGCCCTACATGTTTCATGTGGATGAGAGCTTCAACAGCCAGGGTGCAGTCTTATACCAGAAGTACCTGACTGGCCTCCGACAAGTGGCCTACATCAGCCGCAATTTAACCACCAGCGAGCAGAATTATCCCATCCACAAGTTGAAATTCATCGCTCTAAAGTGGGCAACCGTGGACAAACTCCATGGCTACCTGTATGGAGTCACCATCGAGGTGCGTACGGACAACAATACGTTGACGTAAATATTGACATATGCCAAACTAGACACCACAGATGGCTGGTGTGCCCCTCGAACTACCGGTTTACATGGAAGTACAAGCTGGGGCCCTTGAACATCAGAGCTAATGCTCTATCCAGAATACCGGGATTGAGTACAGCTGCGGCCCCTTTTATTCTCCAACATCTCCGAATTTTTCCAGGATTTTTTTCCGAATGCCACGCACTTCACCGCACTTCACCACGTTCATGCCGCATTCTGACCGCATTCATGTTGCATTCACAACGGTTGATGCGCGGTTGATGTGTTTATTGATAATGGTTCGGATTTAATTGGTTGCAATTCTTCGTGTATCCGCCAGATGGCAGATATTCATGAATTGTAATGCGCATGGGCTTCAGTAATGTGTCGACTTGCAGGTGTTTAAAAAATACCACAGTGGTCCATTGTAAATTGGCCTTGGGACTGATGGAAGAAGTTACAATAATGTATCAATTTAGGCTTTTCATATTAAAGACAAGCACAGTTTCTGGTCTGGTTATTGTCCTGAGAGTCCCGCCATGAGTGCACAACTGCAGTCCGTGTTCCAAAAACCCGACAGAACGTACGCTTATTTAATATGGGCCGCAATTAATGCAACAGATAAGATGGCAACAGTTGTTCAAATGTATCAGTATTTTATCGAAAACTATGACTTTTACAAATTTTTGCCAGATGCTCATGTGTGGAAGTATGCAATAAAAAAAAAGTTATGTAGCGATCCAGGTTTTTTTCTTATTGATCCCGATTTTATTGGAAGGTATTGGTGTGTATCATCGGGTTTTTCCTGTATCTATGATCATGGAGACTGCAAAAGGTGAAAGGTCGTGTTAAAACCAACTAAGAAACGTCAGTCGCTGACAAGCAATGCGACAGCGACAGCTTCCAATAACGGTCCGACCGTCAGTAAAAACCTGGTGCCCGGCAACCCTTGCTGTCTGTCCCCGCCTGGATACCTGCATCCTGAGCCGGATTTCACGTACAGTTTCGAGCAAGCTTGCATGTACCTAAGCGATTTCCAGCCTCATCAGCTGACTACAGGTGTAGTAGTCCCGCTGTCACCTGTCAACGACGTGTATGTTCAAGAATACGGCACTGGCAGTGGCTCGGCGCCAGCTGATTGGGAAAGTCTATGGTGAGTAACGTTGCCGTATTTTATTCTATTTTTTTTATTTTGAAAAAATCAATATCAGTGCGATTCAAAAGTCAAGCGATTCACCTGTAAGCAATATCATTGGCTGAGTGGCTTCTACAATAGATACTGCACAATTGGTGAAAAGCTAGGCGCATGCGCATTGGAACCTTCTTGAAACGCACATGCGTGTCATCACATCGACGGTAGGCGCATGCGCATGTGAACAGGAGACGCCCCCAAGAAAATAATTGGTGGGACTGACTGGTTTTTTTTGTTCCTCAGAAAAGAAAACTTTGTCATCTCATGCGGAAAACGGCAAATGGAGGGATTTCGATGGATAATATCGCTTTGTGTTACAATGCCTGCACATTGCTGAATCTGATTTAAAAAAAACAGGTACCGGAGTCTACAGTTACAATTCCAATCTGGCTTTCGCCCCAAACACTCTACCATAACTACCCTGCTAAAAGTTTGCAATGAAATCCAGTGTGGAATGGAAAGGGGTCAACTCACTGGTGGTATTCCTAGATTTTGCAAAGGCTTTTGATACTGTTGATCATGCTATCCTGCTCAACAAACTCCAGAGCTCTGGAATAGGGAAGCATGCTTTAAACTGGTTTCAGTCCTACCTATCAGGTAGATCCCAACATGTGTCCATCTCTGGCTCTAACTCTAACCCTTGGATATCACCTGTGGCGCCCCGCAAGGCTCTGTTCTGGGCCCCTACTCATCTCAGTTTTCATTAATGATCTTCCCACAGCTTGTCAGGCAGCCTCAATACACATGTATGCAGATGACACAATCCTATATGCACACAGCTATAGCCTCTCTGACCTTCAACACATACTTCAGTCTGACTTTTTCAGACTCGAAAACTGGATTTCCCAAAACAAACTGGTTTTAAACACTGACAAGACTGTAACAATGGTGTTTGGGATCAAGACTAAATTTTTAAAAGCTTCCAGCGACTGAGCTCCAGATTAGAACCAACACTAACACCACCCTAACTCCTGTTACTAGTTTTAAATACCTGGGCATATGGTTTGACTCCCACTTAACATTCGGGATGCACATTGATACCCTGACAACCAAGACCTATGCCAAACTAGGGGTACTTTACAGGAACAAATCCTCCCTAAGTCTCCTGGTCAGAAAACGTATCGCACAGCAGATGCTAATGCCAATTATTGACTATGGAGACATAGTATATGGCTCAGCACCTCAAACCCACCTTAACAAACTTGACACCATCTACAATTCAATTTGTCGTTTTGTTCTCCAATGCAACTATAACACACATCACTGCGAAATGCTCAAAGAACTAGATTGGTCATCACTCGAGTCTAGGCGCAAAGTTCACCTTTCCTGTCTTGCCTTTAAATTCTTTATGGGCAAGCTACCCAGCTACCTGAACAAGCTCCTCACCCCTACGACATGCAGCACCGATCACCTGAGATCAGACTCCAAAAGACTGTTCATGGTCCCAAGGCTCAACAAAGTATCCGGCCGCTCCTCCTTCTCTTACCGTGCACCCCAAAACTGGAACAACCTACCAGAGACTCTTACATCCACCACCTGTCTAAGTTCTTTCAAATCTAAGGCTGTCACACATTTTAATCTGGTCTGTAACTGTTTCATACGCCCATAATATAAATTATCTTTAACTGTGCATGCAATGTCTTGTATATAATGTATACCCTGCTCATTATGTAACTGTATTTGTAAACATGTATCAATTGTCTTAACTCTGTGTCCAGGACATACTTAAAATCGAGAGGTGACTCTCAATGTATTACTTCCTGGTAAAATATTTTATAAATAAATAATAAAATAAAATACAGTTTAGTGGCCGTTGTTATTGATTAGGATAGAATACCTGAAACAGTATGCTGATGTTTTCAGACTGTATACAATACTTTTTAATATTTACTCTATAATAAACCCAAAAAAATGAAAAGTATGCATTTATTCTACATGTTTTCCAGTACATATGTGTATTCTATACCCGTACAGCATGTATTGTTTTAATACTCGTGATGTACTGTACAGTGCTGAGCATGCCTACAGTATACTATACAATATGCCTGGACAGTACTGTACAGTACGTTCTAGAAACACTGTATTTTGTTACAGTATAAAAGGAGACAATGGAACAATTTAAAACAAACCAACATTTTCTTTTATTGGTGGAGTAAGTACAAAAACATTTATTTACAAATACAATGTAAAAATATTTCAAGTGTACAACAATTCAAAACATCAACAGGTGTATGGTTTACTGCTAGTAAAATCATTTATGTACAGAAAGTCAAAACATTTACAGTCAGTCAGTATGGTTTACAGACACATTAACAGTATGGTGTTATTTAAAAAAAAAATCTTTATTCATAAAACTTAAAAAATGCAACATCTCCTTTATTAAAGTACAGAACGTCAAAACATTTAAAGTAGGATGGTGTACAGAACAGTCAGTCAGGCCTGCACAACTCCAGTCCTCGAGGGCCGCAAACAGGCCCGGTTTTCAGGATAACCTTGAAAACCGGGTCTGTTTGCGGCCCTCAGGACTGGAATTGTGCAAGTCTTGTGTACAGTAAGTAAAAACATTTCTCTATTAATACAAGTTAAAACACGCAACATCTACTTTATTAAAGTACAGAAAATCGAACAGTCACGCAAATGCGATCCCCACCAGATTGTCCTTCCAGCGCCGATGCCTTGTATGGCGCAAAATGCCATTAATGGAGTCCCGAACGATTTTCATTAAAGGATCTGTAATTGAAAAATAGCGCCGCAATTCCTCCACAATAGTCCTTCTTAAATTTTCAGGAAGCGCCCTTTTTTTGCGATTTCCTTCATAGTTCACTTTGTAGTACACCAAGTAGGACACACGGTGCTTAAAAATTAACATGACATACTTCTGGGTTAAACCAGCACTCATCACCCTATACTTCTCCCTGAGTGCCGGTTGCAGCTCGCGCAGGATGATGTTGGGCACCATATCGATGCAAGCGTATGTAGGTTGGGTTCTGGATGCGGGTGTTCTTCTGTGAGCGCGTGTGCTTGTGGAGGCGGGCGAGGGTAGGTTGTCTGGGAGGACGATTTCCTCCTGTCTTGGTCGCCGTGTTGTCTCCTGGCGTGGTCTTGACGGGGTTGTCATGTTATCCTCCTCCTCAACGGCATACATGTACACAAATTCTTCTGGTGGAAAGGGTGCGCTTGGTGTTGGAAGGCGGTCGAAGGTCCCATTCATCACTTCCATGCCACCCTCCTGCTCTGGCGTCGGGGATACAGGGGCATGAACACCGAGCAAATTATGTATCCCCGCTATGTCAGTCTCTATCTTCTCCATCCGTCGATCCATCTTCTCCATCCGTCGATCCATCTTCTCCATCCTTTGATCCATCTTCTGCATCCGTTGATCCATATTTAGCATGGTCTCCAAATGCAGATCTATCTTTACCAGCACAGTAGAGTTCCCGGAGATATCAACACAACCCATTCAGCATGCGGTCTAACGAGCTGGTTCTTGTGCATGGTGTGCTGTGGACATCTGGGTGGATGGGTGCTACGGAGGATGAGATGGGGGTTCCATGGAGAGAAGCGGCAGCGAAGAAGGATGGAGAAAGTGACCCATGGATTTCAGGGGCACCAGCGCAGCATCGTTGAAGAGCAGTGGCGAAGATGGCCTGTGGGTTTCTGGGAGAGAGACGGCAGCGTCGTGAACAAGTAGTGGAGAAAATGGGCTGTAGATTTCCGAGAGAGCGGCTGCAGCGTCGTGGACGAGTAGTGGAAAAGAGGGGCTGTAGATTTCCGTGAGAGCGGCGGCAGAGTCGTCGAAGCGTATTGGAGGAAGTGGCCTGCGGGTTCGATGGGTTGGCTGCCATTTGTTTTGCGTTGAATGTACATCACCGTATTTCTTCTTGAAATAATAAGGCTTACGTGTATTGAACCCCTTAGCCTTTGGGGTCAGCAGAAGGTTTTCTTTATTGGCCTTAGCCTGTCGCTTTGGCCTTGGCTTGGAAACGGCTGCCGCCTTTCTCTTTTTCTGCATGGCTTCTTGCGTCCTTCGAATCAGGGTTGATCCATGGAAGCAGATGACACAATGCAGTATCTGGACAAGGGCAAGTTCAGATAAAGATCATCGAGTGGTGGGCTGTGCAAAGTGTGTAACCTTTTATGCATGGCGACGAGGTACAGGTATTGAAAGTGGGCGTACTCTAATGTGAGTCATTAACGTATAAATACACCATCCATTTTGTGGATTCATTGCACATTGAATACACATCGACTAAACATCGAATATACATTCTTGTGTTTGTATTTCTTTCTACTCGCAGCAATGCCTGTTAAAAAGATTTCAAAGGATCTCAGCATGATAATTAAGGAGATGTACACGAGCGGACAACGAATTGCAGATATCAAACGCTGATTAGCTGCTTCTGGCCTCGTTGTGCCATCAACCACCGTGTGCTATCATGCACACGGAAAAAACAGACAACGCACGAGGACACTAACGCGTAAGTATATTTATATAACTATATAATACAGTATATCTATTATTGTTTATATTGCTGCATATAAACTCACAACTGCTTTTATACAGTACATGTAACATTCCAGTTACTGTACATTGCTGTTTGAACATTACCAAATGGGGCTGTAATTCCTAATTAAAGTGAAAACCTTGTAATGTACTCTGTGTTCATGTAACAACTGTACAACAAAAAACATACAGTACTGTACATAATAAAAACAGCTTGAGATTACACTTTAAAAAAACTATCGAGGGTTGTCTGTTTCAGTGCATCTCTTTTCTTCTTTTTGACGATTTCAATGATTCTTTTTAATTGCAAGATTGTAATTTAATCGATGTTTCTGTCTCTAGAAATTTAAGTCCTGTTTGTAATCCTACCAGCGCCTCTGTGATCTTTGGTGGTGGCTCTGGTTCCTCGTCTTCTGTAGTATCCAAATCAGTATTTTCACTGCTAAGGCTTTGAATGATTTCTGAGTCCGTCATATGTTCATGAGTAGGACAGTTGCTGTCCCCATCGACCCAAGAGTCAATTGTAGCCCCACTTTCCGTATCAAGGAACGGTTCCAGTACTCGTTCTGCATTGGCCATTTCTTGTTCTGTGAGGCCTTCATTCACATATTTGCAAATTAACAGATTGGCGGCGGTGACTTCTTCCTCCGTAAACCCCTCAAAGTCAGCATCGTCTTCACTGTCACTGGCGACTTCAACGTTAGCCGGCACCGGACGTGCACCTGTTATGTTTCGCCAACATTTCGAAATGCACATTGTGTGACCGCTTCCCATGCTTCGCCGCCAATATAAAAAACTTTTTAGATTCATTTTCTTTAAAAATGACGTAACTGAATCATCACTTGTGATTATTCGATGTATCAGCGTTTTCCGAAAGTTCATCTTAAAGGTTGCAATAATGCCTTGATCCAGTGGCTGTATTTTGGATGTCGTGTTCTTGGGCAAGTAGCTGACCCTTATTTTTCCATCTCGGCTTATTATGCTATCGGCCGGGGGATGTGCAGGGCAGTTATCAAGTAACAACAAAGCTTTTGTATCCAACCTTTGTTGCCATAAGTTTTTACGGACCTCTGGTACAAACTGTTAATGAAACCACCTTTCGAAAATACTGGCAGTCATCCAGGCATTTTTGCTAAAGTCATACGCAAAAGGCATAGTACCCATATTCACATGGTGGAAGCACTGCAGCGATTTAAACTTGCCAATACAAAGTGGCTTCAGTTTGTGATTTCCAGTTTGGTTCACACAAAAAAGTACAGTCACTCTGTCTTTCATTTGTTTAAATCCTTGATTACGCTGTTCGTCATTCTTACAAGCCAGTGTGGTTTTCGGTAGCATTTTGAAACACAGTCCGGTCTCATCGCAGTTATAAACCTGCTCTGCGGTATAGCCACCATCTTCAATTATCTTCTGAAGCTGGTCAGGGTACGAGCATGCAGCTTCATCGTCAGCAGACCGTATCTCTCCTGATATAGCGGTTTTCCTTTTTCCATGTCACCTTTTAAAGCGATCTAGCCATCCACTACTTGTCGCGAAGGTGGTTGAAGCATTGCCGTGAAGTTGGCTGTGAAACTTTTTGGCTTGCGTTTGCAGATGGGGTCCAGACAGAGGCATGCCTTTGGATCTTTCTTGAATAAACCACTGAAAAACAGCTTTATCCAACTGGCTGTCTTTAGGTTCACGCAAACGATTACGCTTCAGTCCATCATCTGTTTCTATGGATTTAACTGCATCACAAAGTTTCTCCTCCTCCTTTTTCCATCTGCGAACTGTAGACTCATTCAGTCCTAGGTCTCTAGCCACTTTGGTTTGCGTGACTCCAGATTTTATTCTGTCAAGCGCAGCAATTTTTTCTTGAACAGTAAACCTCTTAAGTTTGGTTGAAGTTTCCGCCATTTCTACCTGCCAGGGGTCTTCAGTATGCCTTTTCCTAGTGTTGAAAACCTGAGGCTTTTAACAACTGATCTGGAGGGCTTAAGTACAGTACCTGAGTACAGTATGTACAGTATTTTACTAGCTCTCAGACAGGACAGTGTGTTGTAGGATAACAATGACAGAGATAACCATGAGCAGAGGGGGTCAGAGGTTTGTCTAGGTGTCACTTTATTACAATGTTTTATTCTATTTTACATACAGTACTTTTTGTTGTATTATACAGTATATGTTATCACTTCATTTGTGTTGCTTATTATTCAATTTTTAATCCTTTTAATAAACTTTAATGTCATGTTTATGTTGAACATTTAGTGCATCTCCATGGTTATGACCAAATGACCCCGCGGGGTCACGTTGCCCTGCCGTGATGTCACATGACCCTGCTGGGTCATTACACGCCAGAATCACAGAGGAGCAGGGGGAACAGGCAGCCCACATCTCACAAGCCGCACAGAAGCCGCACACACAGCGCACGCGCACGGCGCACAGCGCACACAGACGGCCACGGCGCGCGCACACACGGCCCTCAGCCCTCAACCTTCACCGAGTGCAGCGAGTGCACAGAGAGCCCACAGAACACCGTGTTTGAGAAGGGGATTACAGTGAATAGGGAGGGGGGTTACTGTTTGGGCAGGGGGGGTATTTTTAGCAGGAGGGTACTGTGAGCAGGGGCAGGGATACTGTGAGAGAGGGGGGGGTACTGTAAGCAGGGGGGGTACTTTGTGAGCAGGTGTGTACTTTGAGCAAGGGGTGGCTGTTTTGTCCCAATTTAAGCCAACCCCCCAAAAAAAAAATAAAAAAAAAAAATGTAAAAATAATTTAAAAAAAACGGGAGCCACGTGAAAACCGCGTTATAACCGATTTGGCGTTATAACGGGGATTAGCTGTATATATACTATATATGTACATCTCGTTGGGGAATTCGAATATAGGTCTTGTTCACGTATTTATCCTTCAGGTGTTGTATATCCATGCACCTGTGTCTCTGATTTGCGCCTTTTGTACTTTGTATTTTCTTTGGGGTGGTGTACACACATTACATTGTGGCAGCACTCATAGACATCATTGCAACACTATTTTAAACCAGGTTTACTCACCTTATACTTTTTCTTCTTAGAGAGATATAGATATATATATATATATATATATATATATATATATATAACGGCTGGACCCCCCTTGTCTGACCCCACCCAATCTCACATTGGCCCGTGTGGTCTAACCGGTCCCCATTACAAGGTCGTGTGTGGTGGTGCACCTGCAAGTAACAGGACTCCTGAGTCTCCCGCTTGGTGTTATAGAGGATGGCATCAGGACATGTATCTGAGGTAGTGGTTACGAGTCCAACTTACTTCACGTGCAGCGCCTCCACCTCATCAGGATCTATGCTTCCGCAGGGAGATGGTCCTGGTGAGGAACTCCTTCTCGGTGGTGACTGCCACTGTTGAGTAATCTCACACTCACACAGTGGGGGTTTCTTTGAACATGCAGGCAAAAAACCGGGCGCTTACCTTAGGGTATTAGTACAGGGTAGAGAATAAAGTAAAATACTTATCCCAAAACCAATGGATGTAGTCTTTCACAGTGCAATCCGTGGCTTGCGATGAATTCCTCTGCTCGACCCCAGAGAGGGGTATCCAAACCCTCAAGGTATAGGAGAACGAAAAGGAAAAAAGGGGGAGCAAAGGATTAGATGGACCTATATTAACATTACTAAGACGAAAATGGGTTGACGAAATGACGGTATATTGTAATCCAATACTCACACGGCCCTGTGTGAGCACATATGTGTAAGGGTATCTTGTTCCTGGTATCCACTTCTTAGCCCAAATGTTGTTCAGATGAAAGGGGGGGGTTTAGAAAAAATAATCATACACTACTTACACGGCCATGTGTAAGCTCAATCCTGGGAGAGAATAATGTGGGGTTGTCTGATGGACCCGTCCGTGGTACTTCCCGTGGCAACGTATAATCAGCTGCTTGCGGGCAAAGTAATTGCTGGCGGTTCCCCTTCCCTCACACGTTCCAATCCTCCCCCCTCTCCGATTCAGGAAACGGGGATGCGTGGGGTAAAATGATAGCAGGGCGTCAGTTACAGTCTTCAATTAAATGAGCGTTTTATTAAACATTTAAACAGAACAAAAGACTCACAGAATAATGTTTAGAGCACCCCGTGGCACTCCGATCAGCGTGGCTGCAGGTCGCCTTCCAGCTGCGCTGTCTTCCGTATCCGGATTCAGAAGTGATGGAAACTTCTGACGCGGCTGTGACTGCAGTCCGCTTCCACTTGCTACGGATGCCTCCAACGTCCAAAATGATGTGGTGAATTAGAGCTATCATTTTACCCCACGCATCCCCGTTTCCTGAATCGGGGAGGGGGGAGGATTGGAACATGTGAGGGAAGGGGAACCGCCAGCAATTACTTTGCCCGCAAGCAGCTGATTATACGTTGCCACGGGAAGTACCACGGACGGGTCCATCAGACAACCCCACATTATTCTCTCCCAGGATTGAGCTTACACATGGCCGTGTAAGTAGTGTATGATTATTTTTTCTAAACCCCCCCCTTTCATCTGAACAACATTTGGGCTAAGAAGTGGATACCAGGAACAAGATACCCTTACACATATGTGCTCACACAGGGCCGTGTGAGTATTGGATTACAATATACCGTCATTTCGTCAACCCACCTTTATTAAACAGCTAGATATGCTATGAAGTCATCTTAGTAATGTTAATATAGGTCCATCTAATCCTTTGCTCCCCCTTTTTTCCTTTTCGTTTCTTTGAACATGGCATCTTTATTGTAGATTGGGATGTAGCAGACTACCCCATGCAGCTGCCGGCTCTAGCCGCACATCTCACCGTGCTGTCCCTTTGCCAGGTACTCCCTCCCGTATTGAAGTGGGATTCCCTTTCTCCTAGGGAGATCACCACTGCGCCAGGTCCCTGGACACAGTGTGGCTTAGACAGACTTGATTGGTCACTCTGCTACCGCTAGTTACAGCACTAGGGTCACAAAAGTATTCCTCCAACCGCTTCACACAACTGCTGGCTAACACTTGCAACTACTTTGCCAACCTATCTAACTGACAGTGTTGTGCCCTTTATACCTCAGGGGGCAGGCGCATCTCTGATGTCACTATCCAGGGACTCAGAGCATACAGCCACTCCCTTCCTTACACAGGGCACCACACCAGGGTGTGAGGGAAAACCTCCATTACTACTGTTGGCAGGCCTGTACTTACCAGGGCTTACTGCCAACAGGGAAGATGTACGCAGTCATTATTATGCATGGCTACATATATATATATATATATATATATATATATATTTCCAAAGAAGATCTGCAGCACTCACCAAATATTAGTTGCAAAAAAGTTTAATAGAACAAAGCAAGCATCAGGGGGAGTAACAGAAAAAATGGAGCAACATCGCTCCATTTTTCTGTTACTCCCCCTGATGCTTGCTTTGTTCTATTAAACTTTTTTGCAACTAAAATTTGGTGAGTGGTGTGGATCTTCTTTGGATTTCTGTCATGTGTATATTTGCTGCTGGATGGTGATCCTGGCTGCACTGCAAGCACCACTACTGGAAAGATACATTTTTTGCCCTTTTTTTCTTCTCCCATTTAGAGTGCTCTGAACTATTTTGTGTGTGTGTGTGTGTATATATATATATATATATATATATATATATATATATATATATATATAAATATAAATATCCCCTTGCCCCTTAACTCCGATGCAGGAGCGGAGGATGAGGAGGCTACTGCGGAACTGCAGGAGGCCTAGGAGTCGCCAGATAGAGCCTGCTGGTGGTTGACTGAGTTGCCTGAGCTCCTCGGTGGGACACAGATCAGGGCACCGCTATCTTTTGTGCCCGGCGCATGTGCAGTGAGTCGTGGCAGCCATTTTGATCGCGCATGTGCAGGATGGACAGGATGGACATTGCGCATGCGCAGTACCTTGGTAGCTGTGGTGGCAATCTTGGAAAGGGCTCCACAGAGAAACTACATCTCCCAGCATGCTCTGGGAGATAGAGACAGGTGACGTGCAGCAGCCAATAGGGTTTAAAGGTTCACGGTAGCAAGAGAGATACGACGCCAGTTGGGAGCAGAACACAGGAGAGAGGTAGTGTTACGCTGCACATACTGCTATAGTACTAAAGTTATGTGTTGTCAGTAAAGATAAGTTATTATACCACTGTGTGTATATTTATTCCTTTACTGTATGGGTTCCTGGGAAGGGGTTATCCAGCTGCGTGTGGATCCCTCCCTGGTGAGGCACTGTCAGCAGGTAGAGCAAGGTCACCCCAGGCTCCTTTCAGCGGATGATCAGGCCTCCTGTTAGCCACTCAAGTAACGGCAGTGCAGGTAGTTTCCCTAGACACGGGGGGAAAGGGGCTACATATATATATATATATATATATATATATATATATATATATATATATATAATTGCAACAACCAGCACTCACATGTCACAAGGTATCTAGATGCTAGTCCCATAAAAATTCAAATAGATGAGATATTACCAGATGGAGGTCCAGCAACAAAGAGACAGCACACCAGGGGTATATTCAAAGTAGTATGTATTGTAGAAACATACAGGCACCTCAGCCAACGTTTCGATCTGCAGAGAGAGACCTTCCTCCGGGCTGTGCAACGGTACAATGACCGTGACTCCTACTTATACCCCCACCCAGTGCAATCAAACACCCAACAAACCAATCAATACCTAATAAAAAAACATATGACACAATGTAGCAGCTGTCAAGCATGACATTTACCTGGAGTGATTGCAATTACCATTTCTCCTTCTGTTCCACTGATCAGACTGCCGACGGCACCTGATGATGTTAGTGAGTGGCAACAGAAACCTCTCTGAGTATCTTCTATGATCCTTACTGAGCTGCTGCACATGTGCAAGTCTCAAACGAAATCGCCATCTTGGTACACCAAGTACTCTCATACCTAACCTCAAACGAAATTGCCATCTTGGTACACCCAGTACTCTCATAGCTAACCTCAAGGCACCAGCTCTCTCAGCTTCCTTAATGCTAATGCGCATTAGCTTCCTTAATGCTAATGCGCATTAGCACACCCTTTTTATTCACATTGGGCTTTTTTTTCTTATTTGGTTATTTATGCAGACAATTGTCAAGCATTCCATACACATATGTCAAATGATATAACAATACTTGGATACATCAGTACAATATTTTAATCTTTTCTACTTATTAAAATGATGTGTTTTATAATGTTCTTTTAAATTAGACTACAGTATTCACAAGGGCCATAATTGATCATATAGGTTACCATCAGCCCTTCCAGGCATTGTAGCATATATAACCGTTTGAGTGATTGCCT
>NC_134487.1:69168766-69171266 GCF_040206685.1 Ascaphus truei
TTTTACAAATAGTAAATAATTTGTATAACCAATGTAATAATTACAAAAAATGTATAACATTTGTGAAAATGATGATGCATTCTTGCAGATTAATAGCTTTTATTCGAGATTGATCTTTAAAATATTTTGTAGGCTGTATATATATATATATATATATATATATATATATATATATATAACATTATTAAATACAGAACATTAAAAATGTCAACAAAAAGATATAATAAATGCAGTGTTTGTATTTAAGTACATCATTAAAGTTATCATGAAATATGTATTACAAATGTAAATATTTAACGCTGCTCTATTTTGCTTACAAAGGTTGCATTTTTATTTAATATAGTCTTTTAGAGTAGTACTGCTCTAAAGTTATAAACCATAGGAAATATGATTCATTATGATTATTTTTACAATTATTTGATGATTCACTCTTAACTAAAATTGGAGATAAATCAAAACATTGCGCCTTTTTCCAGCATTTTTCTTAATAATTGTAACAGTTGTATAGTTTAATTATCCAAGTAATGTTAAAAGAATATCCACAGCTACAATTCTCTTTTTACTACACGTGTCTGCATACGTGTCTATCAACATTCACTCATATTCACTAAACTCTGCAGCAAGCATTTAAAAAAATATCTTGTTTATTGTCCAAAAAAAAGCTTCACATTATTGACTGATTGCAAAATACTCCAATATTATTTTTCAGGCCTGTTCTTTGCGTCCTTAATGTTCTTATTTGAACAGTTTTAAAATATATGTACGAGTCTAAAAAATGACTTCTTATTGTGTTCTATACATCATTATGACCATCTTGATATCATAAGAAAGCTTAGGATTTATCAGGATGCCAACTTGTCCAATAACTTGGCTAAAAGATGTGTGTTTCTTTCATTTTCATGTTTCCAATAATGAGTTTTCTGTATACATTATTGGGTTAAATCAATGCTTAGAACATGGTTCATCGGGACTTGTTGCAACAAATAACAAAATATGCACGTCATAAACACAAATTTACATATATAAAATATGAAATTCCTCAATAGTTTGTATAAAGGACATGTTTGGAATGATTTTAATTTGCAATGTTTAAATAAAGAGAGTGCTGAATGCATTTTCCAAAACAAAGTTTCCATGATTATATAATGTCTGCAGTAGTGTCTATAAAATACTGTACAGTATTCTATTAACAAAAAATGTATTACCTAAATAAGGTGTACATATATTATCTCTGGATTTTAGGTTTTGAAAGGATTTCTTAAATCTTTGTCCAAAAGGAACATTTTGCAAGAAAATCTGTATGTAAATTACATGGTCAAAAACTGGATTTATTTTTAAATTTGTTATTATAGGGATATTTGAAGACTTTATAGACAACTCTTGACAGTATTTTTAGAGGGGTTATCAATGGTGCCCAATCTTTTTTAGGGACTTGAAAATTATTGTGTCTATATGCTATGCAATACAATATTATTATTATTATTATTATTATTATTATTATTATTATTATTATTATTATTATTATTATTATTATATTGTTCCTAAATGATTATGGATGAATAATAAATGATTGTGACATGTGACATAAAGTTATAATCCTTAGCCCTTAAGATAGCTTGTAAAGTATAATGATGAATTCCTTATTTTTATTTTTCATTTATATGGTTAACATATTGAAATACAACCTTAAATTATCCGTTTATATTTGTACTAGATGAAATGATAAAATGCATAACGGTAAAAAAAAAAAAGGTTGTACACACAGAGGTCA
This sequence comes from Ascaphus truei, assembly GCF_040206685.1. Lineage (NCBI taxonomy): Eukaryota > Metazoa > Chordata > Amphibia > Anura > Ascaphidae > Ascaphus > Ascaphus truei. Next base: position 69,170,538 of record NC_134487.1, read on the forward strand.
TTAGAAAGGTTAAATTGGACATAAAATCAGACATCACTGTGGCATTCTCCATTCCATTTAACCTAATAATGTAGTCACTATTATCAGACTGCAAATATTTCTTTGCAGTCAGAAGATGGCTCTAGTGCCTTAATTTTGCAGCTGTGTGAGTTTGATTCAAGACTATATGTCACCATACAGGAGCTATATCTTCAGCATTTTATTGCTGTATCACATGATATACAAAATTAAAATGAAAACAAAAAATTTGGAATATGTTTTCTTGATATTCTAATTGGTAGCTATTACTAGAACCTCATAATTTAAATAAAACAGTACATAATTCACAAAGGTAAAATATCTTCTGAAATACTTCATTATAATAGGTTTGATAGGTGAAATGTATTGCCTAACTAGAGCCTTTTAGAGGTCATTCACTTGCTAGTTGAGTACATAAACTGTATGGAATCTTGCTACAAACATTGGAGACGTATAGCAAGAATGTGAAACAGACTATAAATAGTATGTTTAATATTTATATATATATATATATATATATATATATATATATATATATATATATTATCTGCGTTCAGTTGCATGGTAAAAATCTACTTTTCCAAAATGATTTTTCACTTACTAATGTATTAATACACCATTTTCCTTCCTTCTTTTTGCATTTTAAAGAATATGAGCTGAAATAGTGTTCTAGCATCTTTGTAAGGCTAACTAATATTTTCTTTTATTATG
>NC_134487.1:69173766-69236266 GCF_040206685.1 Ascaphus truei
AAATGTATTCAAAGTTGTTTATTTTGCATCAGTATTTTAGATGAAAAATCCACACAAACAACTTCTAACATTTTTAAATGTAAGTATTTGTGAAATACTTTAATATAGTTACAATTGGTAGCAAACATTGCGTAAAAATAGATCTTGGTTTAATACCAGCTTCTAGAAATGAGCCATTCACTATTTTACAATAACCTGGTTGTTTATAGAGACTTAGAAACGAATGACATTTAATAAATCAAATTAATTTAATAAAATCTGAGCCAGAAATCAATCTTTCGCTCTGATAATTTGGACCATTTTGTTAAACCTTTTAAAAAACAAGATCTGATAAATTGAATATGTTTAAATAATATTTTACAGAAAAAAATAAGAGAGTGTAACTCTGTCTCAAAGAACACAGTTTCAGTATATTTTTCTGTTGTTTTTCATGGTTATCCTAGTTTGCTAAAATTATAAAACAAATAATATTTTACATGGACAGTTAATACCTACTTGACAACCAGCATTTTGACATGCATAATAATGAGGTAATGTAGTGTACATATCGCATGGAACCGTTACATTTATTTGTGGATATAGAATCATCTTTACCCAACTGTGTGTATGGTGGTTAGGGGGAGTCTGGAGGTGAAATTACAGACTGAAAAATGGAATAGACATAATTAAAGGAGGGTGATCCATGTATTGATTCAATGCAGGAAGTAATAGTGGGAGACCTGCAAAAGACAGAACAGGAGTCTAATGATTCTGATATTCATGCTATTGGGATAGATATAGCTTTGTCTGAAAAACAGTATAGATACAGTACAAGAATGATCTCCTGTAAGAAGAGAAAAGAAAAATAATGAGACTTTAAAGAACCTTACAAGCAGTAATGCTCAAATAGTCTAACTAAAACATATAGGCCAATTTTTATATGTTATGCTCCAAGATGAGTTGTTATGTAAAAGGGCGCGAAGGCAAAGGAACTTTAGGCACATACTGTATGTTAGTACCTGTGATAAAATGATGTGCCTGACTTTTCTTATTCTCTCCCCCTTTCTGGCTTATTTTGGTAAGAAATGAAATACAGTAGCCAAACTCATTGTGTGATTCAATTGGCAAAGGATCTATAGACAAGCTCTGACTTCTTTAGTTCTTGCCCTACATTTTATTTGGTAGCACAAAAGTGGCAGCAGCGAGCCCTACTGTACGAATAACATTTGAATGGGCTTGATTTGACCAGGAAGTAGAGATACAGTAAGTGAAGTTTTCCCAAAAGTTCAGAGAAGTGATGAATTTTGGACTTTTGCGAAGTCTGCAACATTTCCAAACATTTTGCGTGCTTTAGCTACTAATAATTCACTGCCAACTCTGCAAATTTGGACTAACAATTGATTTGTTAGGATAAGCTTCCGAGAGATTAAATTTTTCTTCAAGTCAAGCAATAGGGATTTAAATAAGTTTTTGAGCGTTTATCACAGCTGTAAAAATCAAGATAACAACCTAAGACTAGATGAGATAAAATGAACTAAAACAGCACTCACCAAAGTAGCAAACGACCTCCATATTACTAAATCCCAAGGACATTTCTTTATTCTCATTACTCTTCACCTGTCTGCAGCCTTCAATACTGCTGACCACCACCTTCTCCTTCACACACTCCACTCTTTATGTATTGGGTACAATGGCCTCTCCTGACTTTCTTCCTAACTTGTTCAATGTTCCTTTGGGTATTGATTGCTAGTGTCTCTTCTTCCTTTGTTGATCTGCATCTGTTGGTGTACCTCAAGGCTTGGTTCTGGGACCTATCCCCTTTTCTCTATATACACTCCTCCTTGGTGATATTATTCATTCAATTATTACCTATACAGATGCAGTCAGGTTTATTGTCACCCTGCCCCACAATTGAATGGGTGAACTGTGGACCAAGTGCAGACTGATCACTGCCAAGTGCAGAGCATGGTGGAATTTCCCATTAGATTAACACAGCAGGGGTCCCTGCTTCTGAATCTGATCAGATGGCACCACTCTGGAAGAGCTATGCAGTGAGAGAAGAACAAAGCGGTCCCTCTCTCTGCGCATCTCTAACAGGCGATTGTGCTGTCTGTATTTTTATTTTAATTATATAGTATTGAGGACCCCTGTTTCCTGAGTTACAGGCCCCAATATACTGTAGGGTGCTGATCTCTCTGTAAGTTTAATTATACAGCGTCACGGCCCACGTGACCAAAACATCTAAACATTCAGAAGATACTGCCAACCCATACCAGAGCCTTTAACTCGGGAACAGGGGGTCCACTCACCTGAAATTAATGTGGTTCAGCTCCGGAGACCTCCTGCTTCAATAACTATATAATTAAAATAATAATTCAAGTAGCTTCATTAACTTAGTGGCTTGCAGCTAAGGTAATGAAGGGGTTAAACCAAAGTACTCTGTTTGTTGGTGGTAGTGGGGGTGGGTAAAGGGGGTAGTTGCCTCAGAGTGAGTGTTTAGATCTCCTGGGAGTATTTGCACGGGGGTTTAATGTCTTAACTACATTAGAAAAGGGAGGAGGGAGCACGGGGTGATTGTGGCCCTCAAAGAATTCACTTAAATGCACACCACTATGTATATATAAAAATTAACTTTTAATGAGTGATTACTTAAAACATATATTACCGTAGAATGGTGTAACGTGAATTAAAAATAGATTAAACCAAAGATATCGAGCATCTATGCCAACACATACATATAGCTTGCTATCCCAATTACCCTGCTATTGAAGGTGGGATATGGGTGGCATATGATGCTAAAAGTCAGGGTGTGATCCCCTCTGGGTCAGCTAACAGGCCAGATGGTGAGTATGAATTAGCCAGCGAGACTGTATGAAATTGGTAAATATGTAGCCAGCCCTCCTAGTCCTGTGATAAAGTATTATACACCTCTCTAAATCGTAGGATAAGTTTAATAGGTGCATAAACCATGAGTGAAGAGCTAACACTCACAGCAACCAAAGATGATAAGTCTCAGGCATATGTACTGCAAAGGTGCATAGTGCACTAGGTAGGAGGTGAAGACAGAGACTCACTGGCATGTAAACACAGGACTAAAATTAGCCAAGTGTCAGGAACTGTGCACACTGACCCAGGAACTAATAACCACTACATTAAAACAGCTCCAAGTAGGAGACTGACAACATTGCGCGTCCAACGCGCGTTTCCCTCCAGCAAAGGAGCTTCTTCAGGGACAAGTTTTGCTAAGGGGAGTGAAAGCAGCATTTTTATACCCTGCCCGTACCCTAATTGCAAAATTAATTAATTGCAGCTGTTGCGCATGCGCGCCGCATACGCGTCCACAACGGCACATTTATCAAGTTAAATAAACTTAAAACCCATTCACAGTGTAAGTGGATGTATGTTACCTTGATAAAGGTGTTATGTATGATGTTCCCGAGCGTTTTCGTGACTTATATGCCTTTCTGACGACAGACCCACATGCACCGAGTACTGCGCATGCGCATGGACTTAGAGATAATTCAGTCCAAGCATATACAGATTGCGCATGCGCGAACCGGTGTGGGAACATCTAATGCGCAGAAGTGGACTGTTAGTTATAAACAGCCATCCCTAGGCACATACTATGCCTCTATATTAAGTACAGAGGCATAATAAAGGGTACTAGCAATGAGGACAGGCAGACACAAGATGCTGATTATAGCATCATGGTCCTTGCATGCCACAAGTGCATGCAGAATGGATAGAGCACCCCCCTGTTGTATAATGCAGAGCAATGTCTAACAAGAATGCAGTGATCAACAGAAGACTTATAAAAAATAACAATAAATGAAAATATATATGCACACAACCTGGGTGTAAATGATTTATTCTGGCATACTGTAATAGTATTAGGCCCCAAGTATAAGCACACGTTACATAACTCTGCAGTATTATAGTCACTGATTAATTAGGGGGGTGCTCTATCCATTCTGCATGCACGTGTGGCATGCAAGGACCATGATGCTATAATCAGCATCTTGTCTCTGCCTGTCCTCATTGCTAGTACCCTTTATTATGCCTCTGTACTTAGCATAGAGGCATAGTAAGTGCCTAGGGATGGCTGTTTATTACTAACAGTCCACTTCTGCGCATTAGATGTTCCACACCGGTTCGCGCATGCGCAATCTGTATATGCTTGGACTGAATTATCTCTAAGTCCACGCGCATGCGCAGTACTCGGTGCATGCGGGTCTGTCGTCAGAACGGCATATAAGTCACGAAAACGCTCGGGAACATCATACATAACACCTTTATCAAGGTAACATACATCCACTTACACTGTGAATGGGTTTTAAGTTTATTTAACTTGATAAATGTGCCGTTGTGGACGCGTATGCGGCGCGCATGCGCAACAGCTGCAATTAATTAATTTTGCAATTAGGGTACGGGCAGGGTATAAAAATGCTGCTTTCACTCCCCTTAGCAAAACTTGTCCCTGAAGAAGCTCCTTTGCTGGAGTGAAACGCGCGTTGGACGCGCAATGTTGTCAGTCTCCTACTTGGAGCTGTTTTAATGTAGTGGTTATTAGTTCCTGGGTCAGTGTGCACAGTTCCTGACACTTGGCTAATTTTAGTCCTGTGTTTACATGCCAGTGAGTCTCTGTCTTCACCTCCTACCTAGTGCACTATGCACCTTTGCAGTACATATGCCTGAGACTTATCATCTTGGTTGCTGTGAGTGTTAGCTCTTCACTCATGGTTTATGCACCGTTTAAACTTATCCTACGATTTAGAGAGGTGTATAATAATTTATCACAGGACTAGGAGGGCTGGCTACATATTTACCAATTTCATACAGTCTCGCTGGCTAATTCATACTCACCATCTGGCCTGTTAGCTGACCCAGAGGGGATCACACCCTGACGTTTAGCATCATATGCCACCCATATCCCATCTTCAATAGCAGGGTAATTGGGATAGCAAGCTATATGTATGTGTTGGCATAGATGCTCGATATCTTTGGTTTAATCTATTTTTAATTCACGTTACACCATTCTACGGTAATATATGTTTTAAGTAATCACTCATTAAAAGTTAATTTTTATATATACATAGTGGTGTGCATTTAAGTGAATTCTTTGAGGGCCACAATCACCCCGTGCTCCCTCCTCCCTTTTCTGATTCACTTTATCAGTTCACAGTTTGCACCCACTACACAATTACCCAATTTATTTATTTATTTATTTCACCCAATTAGTATGGTTTTGTGATGATCACTCCCTACCCCTTCCCCTGTTGTTATCAACTTAACTACATTAGCAGTAATATCCACCAAGGAAATTAAAGCTGCAGTTCAGTCAATATCCTGAATGTGTGTTTTTTTTAATAAATCAGTTCTGTAGTAAGAAAAAATACTTTTAGTATTTTCTGTTTTTAAAAAAACAACTTTGAAAGACCAATTTTCTTGTATTCTATTTTAACAGCCATTTGCTAAGGCACTGCCCCTTCATGTCCTGTCACAAGCCCTGGCACATCCCTTTGTCAGCGCTGCCCTCCCTCTAGCACATGTCAGTGCAGGAGTGCTCATGAATATTCATGAGCTTCCACTGAGGGACAGAGGCAGAATATAAACATATGCCAGCTCTAATTATGTCACCAAATTTCACCTATCAATACATGGAGAACGAATTGACCTGCAGCTATACAGTTCTTTAGGTAATTAGAGATTGCCCACATGAAACTATTAAAGTAAAAAAATAAATTAAAAAAAAAAAAAAAAGACTGAACTGCAGCTTTAAGGGGTTAAACACTCCCGCTACCAACCCGGGAAGCCTAATCACCCATCCTGGAGCAACTAACCACTTCACCACCTGCTCTGCCCCCAACAACCCCGACACCCCCCACACGCTCAGAAATGGCTACTAACACTTTTGCCCATTCAAACATACAGTAAAATACAAATGATATTAATAAATGTTTACTTACCCCCATCAGGATGAAGGCCATCCTACTCCTCTTCCTCTTCATCCTCACCATCATTGAATAAAGAAGGACCAATGCCCAACCATTAAAACTTCCGTAACCCCTTAATTACCTTAGTGGTTACTAAGTGGGGTGGGTGAAAGGTGTACTACAATTTCCGCAGGGTGGTTAGGCTTCCCGGGAGGCAGCGTGATCATCTGTTAGACTGAGTCCTCTGTGGCCATGGCGGTGCATGCAACAGCGTATACGCCACAGCACAGCCCTATATGGGACAGGCCCTAGTGGCTGTGTGTGGGCGTGCAAAGCGCTGTGATGCGTACACTATCAGGGATAACAAGAATTTTGTAATCCTGTACCGCGACGTGGTCATGTGGTCGGCGCGCAGCCAATGGCAGGGCAAATATGCCTCGTCATGGTTGCGCCCCGTCATGGCCTGCCCCCCCAAGCTTCCCTAGAGCTCCCCTTTAGACCGCCGATTGCGGCTGTAGTCTATTCATGCGCCAGCATGCTGCCAGGAGCGCGTGTAGTAGGGAGGACTGAGGCCGTAGCTTAGAGATCTGCAGGGAGAGGAACTGCTTATGTCTTCTCTCACTGCACAGCTCTTCCAGGGTGGTGCTACCTAGATAAATTAACACAGCAGGAGTCCTATTCAGAAGCAGGGACCCCCGCTGTGTTAATCCTGATTGGCAATTAGTCTGGCCTTTGGGACTCTGCGATCTGGTCCTGAATAGGCACCCTTTCATCTGCAGTTTCTTTGTGGAATACTGCTTAATACTTCTGACTGCATCCATATGTACAGTAGGTGACAGACAACTGTATCTATTCACACCGAAGCTAACATCTGCAGTATAGTCCAGGTTTCCAACTCTCTCATGGCAATCTCATCCTGGATAGCAGTTGCAGTTATCTCCTTAAATGCAATATGTCATAATCCCACCTAAATCAAACCCCATTATGCCCTTTTCCATGACAATCAGCAACATTACAATCTGTTTGGAACAGTTGTTTATGTGCCATATTTGAATCTGCTGTTTTATTCTTGACTCACCTCAATGCTACCTGTATTGCTAAATCTTGCTGCTTCATTCTCCATAACATTTCTAAAATTACCTCCTCTACTGTCTAATACTAAAATTCTCTCACATCTGAAATACTGTAACCTTACTGCCCCCATGCCTCAAAGCTGTCTACTCTTCAATCTCCTGTCAATTAGTCTATACTTCTCCTCAAAACTCTGCATTCAGTAAAAACATCTTCTCTCTTTCAAGGCTTCTCACTCCTCTGCTCATCGAAATATTTCAGCTTCAATCTCTTGCCCCCTATATCTCTCTAGGCTCTGCTCAAGCCTCTCTTCCATCTACCCCTCTAATAAATAAAGCTCTCTCATGCTTACAACCTTTCTCACATACTGCACCCTACTGTACCTCAGGAACACCCTCCTTCTCATAATCTGCAAAGTATATTCTCTATCTAACTTCAAAACCCATCTAAAAAAATTAAACTGTTAAATAAAGCATTTAAATAGTCCTGGATGACCAGTACTCCCTAAACTAAAATATGCTCTTAATCAATGCACTCAAATGTATTCCTACTGTTTCAGTTAGTCACCCCACATGCCAATTAGATTGTCAGTTCTTTGGGGCAAGGACTCTTTACACACAATTTTACATTTGTCTTGATACATGTATATTGTAATGTTTGTGAAAAATTGTAAATGGAGACGTACAGTACCTGCTTGGTGCACATTTACTATATGTACATGCATTTTATTTTATGCTTTCACAGTTTGGAGATAACTCTGTATTTTTTAAATTGTGGGAGCATTAAAAGACTGCAGATGAAATTATGAATATATGTATGATATGGCAGAGAATAAAATCTGAAATAATTTCATAAGTATTTCAACTCATTACATCCATCAATTAAACTCAAAATAGAGTATTCAGAGACCCTAGTAAGATTTCTGAATATTATAATAACAATGAAGAATTAAAATTAGACACATCTTTCTGTTTAAGAAACCCACAGACAGATGTAGTTACTTCCACAACTGTAGTTTCCATCACACTCATACAAATCATGCCAGGATATCAGATATCACTGCTTATGATCTGACTAAAGACCAGAACAGACAACTCATAACCCTGACTGAATCATTTAGATAGAAAGGATACAAGCCAATGACAATTACCAAAATAAATACTAAAAGCACCACAATAATGCCTACTACAATCCAAAAAGAAGTCAAATGACACACATATCACTAATACAACCCTGCTTTAGGGAAACTGTAAAAATGAATCAAGGATCTGCAACCCATACTGAACAAGGACAACACCTTGCAAGAAATCTTCCCCAAAGCTCCATTCCTTGCAGTAAATGCCAAACATCAGACAGAAATTAGGTAAAATAAAAAACTAAACTGAAGATATTGGTAAATGAGCTATTGTATCATGAAGTGAATCTTGTAGCCCACTTTTTCTGATTTCCCAAAGTCAATGGTTCAGTGAAGTTTTGTGTTGAATTTCAAGATAAGCCCTAACTTCAAAGAAGACTTTACTGATGAGACCACGAGTATTCTAAAGCTTGCCTTAAACTAGCCCGGTTACATTCTGGGTATGTGCTGGGTGTAACCTGGCTAGTTTAAGGCAAGTTTAAGGCATTTCTGGATTGACTAATGACCCATAGGATTAACACAGCAGGGGTCCCTGATAGTCCCATTCAGTTTGAATGGGACTGCCAGGGACCCCCGCTGTTAATCTGATGGGCCATTAATCAATGCATAAATGCTGGGTCTAGTTAAGGCAAGTTTAAGGCATGTATCCAGCATGTACCTGGGTGTACCTGGGTCTTTTGGCGATTGCCACTGGTTTGTGTTAGAATAACCGTGGGCACTACAGTATATTATACATTAATGCCTCTAAAGTCAGTTAAGTAGCAGACTTTTTACATACTGTAGTGTGGATGGAAATGAATAACACACACTTTGTTTTACAAGTGTGAAAGTAAAAGTAGCTTTCTACCTGTACATCCATACCTCTAACCCATGGCTTTAGTGGAATTCACAAACCCACTTCCTTCACACTTCCTTCTGAACAACTATGGAGGAAATCTTACACTGATGCTGATTTTCTGCACTTTTAAATCCTCTTCTCCTGTTTTAACTCTGGTCACTCTAAGATCAAAAAACACAATGTTTATCTCACTTATCAACACTCCTAAATCCAATCCATGCCATCATTTATCTGTATTTGACATCTTCCTGTGACTATTCCTCCCACTTCCCATCCTATCTTCACTTCTCCTCAAGCCTTTGCCAAACACTTGAAAGGCAAGGTGGATGCTATCCACAATGAGATTCATCATGTCCCTTCCCCCTCTTCTCTGCTTCTATTTACACCTCTTCCTTCCACGCGTGACTCATTTTCTCCTGTTGCAGAGTTGGAAGTTTCTAAGCTGATTTTCTCTTCTCCCTCTTCCACACACCCTCTCGATCCCATAGCCACACACCTTGTCAGAAATCTTGCTCCTGTCTAAGTCCCCACTGTCACCCGTATCTTCAATTCATCCCAGTCCTCTAGCACTTTCCATTCCTCCTGTAACCATGAGGTGGTCACACCTATTTTCAAAAACACCCTAGACCATACTTACTAACTGCCAACCTGTATCCCACCTGCATTTTGCCTCCAAACTGCCAGAACGTCTCATGTTCTCCTTTATAATATTTTTTTTTAATTCCCATGCACTCGTGGGAGTTTCATCAACTCTTTTTGTCTTAGGTATCATCTCTATGCAGATGAATCACAGATATATCTATCTACCGATACCCTCACACCTGCACTGTAGTCCACAGTCTTTGATGACCTCCTTGCTATATTCTCATGCACTGCTGCCTTAAACGTAATACGTCTAAAACTGAGCTACTCATATTTCCCCTTAAATCTGGCCTAATATCACCTATTTCCATCACAGTATCTAGTACTACCATTGTAACGCTTGACTGCCCGCAGACCTGGCCAGTCCCCAGTACTGAGTTGGGTAAGGGTATAACACGAACCCACAGCAGTGAGGGCATGCCCAGAGTGTGGTATGATGCGTTGCTGGGTCTGATGAGGAAGGGTTAGCCTGATACTTGCCGCGTCCGGGGTACCAGAGGTCCGAAGGTAGAGATCCGAAAGCCGTAGGTCAAGGACAGGAGAGAGCAGCATAGTGAGGTCCAAAGCCAAGTCCAAGGAGTAGCGAGGTACACGAAGTCTAACGAGAGCCGAGATCAAATCCATGGGTATCAAATGAAGGCAGGAACTGGAGCGAGAGCTGCAACACAAAAGAGAGCCAGGTACTGCTGCGACTCACTTTATTCGAGCAAATACCCAGTATGTACCTGGCAGATACCTGGAATGCGCCGCTCCTCACCTCAGACAAGCACCGTTGCGTTTGCCTTCCCAGCCATGGTTCATGCCTGGCTGACGGGCGGCTGATCTGTTAAATGATAATGATTAGGATTTAATAGGCTGCAATGCTTCGCGTGTCTACCAGATGGCATAAATTAATGAATTGTAATGCAGTATATATATATATATATATACTGTGCAGTATTGCAGCCAGCGGGAATAAAATGCTTCAATCCCTGCCTGGAAAATAACGCAATGCACTCAGGCAGAAAACAGTCACAAACCTCAATACACCCGAGTATACCCGAATTCGTGGGACTAGCCGAGCTCGAATAAAGTGTGTCGCCAGTGTATAGACCTCCGTACTACAAGAGCCACAGGAAAACTATGCAGAGCGAGGAAGGAGAGGGCAGACAGGAACTATAAATGTTGGCGAACCAATGGGAGCAAGAGGTGGAGCGGGGGCTTGACTGAGCGGTCCCAGGTTTGGTTTGCCTGGTGTGGTGTTTCCTAGTGGGAATAGCCTCCAGCTGATTGGAGGTGGAGCCAAGGCTGCTGGAGGAGTGTAGAAGAGGATGGGTGTGTGCGCGCCCTGTAACACTCCCGCGCACGCCCCTGCAGCGTGTGGGCGGAGGCGGCGAGTGCCTTGGAGGAGTGGAGCGGCGCTCGACCGGAGTGGGTAAGGAGCTGGCGGGGATGGGGCCTGGGACGAGCAGCAGTACTGGGAGCCAGGGTGACAGGGACCCGCTGTAAGGCGCGTGTCTCCCAATCCCTTACAACCATATATCCTGTTGCCTAGGCTAGGAGTGACATTTGACACTTCCCTTTCCTTCTCCATTCACATTCCTAGAATTGCTAAAATGTATCACTTCTTCCACCGTAATATTACCGCTATCTGCCCTGTCCTCAGTGAAGCTACGGCTAAAACTCTAATGCATGCTCTTATACTCTCCTGTGTGGATTATTGTAACACACTGCACTGCTAACAGGCCTCCATGCCTCTCAATGTTCTCCTTTTCAATTGGTGCAAAATTCAGTTGAGAGAATGATTTCACTTTCTCCCAAAACAGTCTCTGCATCTCCTCCTTAAATCCCTCTCGTGGCTTCCCATCAAACTTTTTATCCCCTACAAAGTTCTTCTCCTTAACTTCAAGGCTCTCCAGTCATCCTACATATCAGCTTTGATATCTCGTTATGCCTGCTTGTCTCCTGCGCTTTACCTATAACTGTCTCCTTTCCACCCATTTTAACTTTACTGTTCTCTCTCTTGCCTTAAACCTTTTCCTCACACTGTTCCTTACCTGTGAAACTGCCTCACACTCAGTATATGCCAAGCACCTTCTCTCCCCATCTATAAGTAAAACCTTAAAACTAATCTCTTAAATAAAGCATTTCAAAAGCCTAGACTGTCCAGGCTACTGTCCCACACACACAGTCGCTCCTACCAACCACTGTGGCCAGCACTGCTATCTACTGCACTCTCTCACAGCTGTCTCTGTGTCTCCCAACATTCCCCTTAGATTGTAAATTATCTTGGACAGGGATTTCTTTTCCTAATGTCTGATTTTGTTTGTTGCACTTATTGTAATATAATTCCCTGTACTGTAATGTCTCTTTTGTAAACCACTGAGTACACAGTGGGTGCTAAACAAGTAAAGATATAATACATACATTATATCTAGCTTCATTGGTATTTACCTAGGGCCCCTGGCTATGTGTTTCCTGGCCCAAGCATGTAAGTCCTGGTAAGGGACAGGCAGTGTTGGGGTTAAATCCCATTCACATGGATCAGCATGTGAGTCCCTTTGACCTCTGGCTAATTTGTTGCCATATCCAGGTGCAGGCCTAATGGCAGTTGCGAGTGTCATGCAAGGGGGTTGGGGTACTAAATGGGTCAAAGGTAGAATGTTGTGATGCCTGTCAGTCATCTAAACCTGTCCAGTCTTGGGACAAGGTTACAAACCCCTCCACATATATAATGGCTCCCTACCCAAATGTAGTAGTTCCAGTGTAGCCTGCTCCTTAAAGAGTTGGGCAGTATTTCTACCTTGTCCCATTAGGGGCTAAAGGGGTTGAGACTGGCCTCAGGTGCCTCAAGCCCCCGGGGAGCATAGTCAGGGAGAGTGACCATGCAAGCTGTGAGGGAAGTGTTCCATGTATGCTGTGTGTAAAGTACCTCTCTTGCATGAGAAGGAATGCAAGTCTGGTCTGCCAATCAATGGCAAACTGTTGCTTCCACGCATATGAATTACTGGAAGGGATTTCTGTAGGAACTACTCCATGCCTCTGGCCAGAACCCTGCAGGACGGAGGCACTGTACCAACAAACCCAAAAGCCTGTACTGTTGATGCTCCCTCTACCATCTGTGGAGACTCAGGCCTCCTGAAAGATCACAGGTGAGCTACACAGCACCACAATCATATCATGTAGCTACAGATCTCCCTTGGGGGGGGGGGAGGGGGAGGGAAAGGTGATACAGGTATATAATCAATGTTGATCAGTACACATGTAGCAAGACTTACTGTCTCTAGAGCCACAACTGTAAAAGCAAAAAGTTGTGACTCTGCAGACATTGGGGCTTATTCTGTAATCTCCGTTAGCACTGATTTGTATGATGTGCAGGGAAAGGCCCCATTGATTTGAACTTCCATAATAAGCCCCATTGTCTTTTGAGGTCGCGCTGTGGCGGGCCCATACTTCAAGATTGGACCCCAGCAGTGTTAATCCTCTGTTGCGCCAAGGCAGCCATGGCCGCGTTACTGCAGCTTACCCTGGTGCTGGAAACATTTAGGTTTTCTACATCTGTATTTACCAAATGTTCTCGTTTTCCATCACGAAGAATATGTTGCATATAAATAGAGTTGTATCTCATGAAACACTCACAAAAATACTAGTTATATTTACTGACCAGTGCTATTCCATAAAACACATTGTAACCCATTAACGTGAATGGACCATGAGATTTCTTCTGGCTCCAGAAGGTGTTTTATAGAGAAGCACCACTTAGTAAATATATGGCCCTAAATATTTTCAACTTCAGTTAAGTCCTTGAATGATATACAAAATTATTTACATAGAATACAGGTCACAAAATATCAGCATGGAGAGAGATGTAACCTTAGAGAAAGATCTCAAGGTCTGTTGTTGGAATTCTGCTTACAGGTTTGAAATTAGTGCTTGCTATATTTAGTAGATATGTTTTGACAGTTAAAATTATCTTTAAATCTCAGGTGCCATCTGAAAGAATATGTAGCTTTCTAATTTTAAACTAGAAAATTAGTGGTGTTGATACACCAAGGTGGATATATATATTTTATTATTTCTGTTTAGTACAGTATGAATGAATTATGATATACAGTACTGTAACAGGGGACTTATCCCTGTTCAGTAATGTGTCTTTAATCCAGCAGTTTGGTGGTTAACCTCTTGTAGTTAATTACTAAACACCACCTGCCTGAATTAGATGGCTTTGAAAGCCTGTCTTTTGAAACAGGAAGTGAGAACTCTTTAGCTGACACCTGAGCTGAACTTGGAGACACACTTGTTTTGAGCTCTGCCAAAAGTTAGCAGAGCTGCTTTCAAGACACAAGGCCCAAATAAGACTTCTAAACCTGGATGCTGATTTTCTGTGCACGCTCCATGCGGTACCAGGAGAGCAGAGAAGCTTACTCTACAGCTCATAAACAGATAAGACTTTCATTATCAAGAGACTGCTTATATCTGCTTATTTTCATGCTATGTTTGGGGCTGGGGAGAAATGCTTGACTAGGGAGATGTGAATTGGTTGCATAGTGTTTTCACTAGAATTACTCCCAAGTGAATGGAAGCTTTGTTCCCCCCCCTGTGTTTGGATAATTTTCCTGATAAAAAGGAACAGGCACAATAAAGCCTATTATAATTTCACATTATAAAGCCTCCTAATTGTGTACCTCTGTGAACGTCCGTCCACATGTGGTCGTCAGAAGTGGAACAAGAGGTGTCCTTGTAGTTAAAAAGGACCGGAGTTTTTATGTGACATTTTTTGTTATGCTTGTTTGCCTACAAACAGTCTAAACAACTTGGGAAAAAAACCCTCATGCAGCAGAGATCAGATTTAAAGGGACACACACCACTGAAACTTACACTGCACTGAAACCTACAAAACCACAGATGGACTCTTTTCCCCAATCCCAAGAGACTGCTGAAGCAGGTAAACCTTTAATTACCTATCACAAAGTGTAATACGGTCATTGAAATAGGGATTTTGCCTTCTAGCCATAGTCAGGGTTCAAGAAGTGAGTCAGCCCTTAAAAAGGGATAGGTTTTTCTTGTTTTCAAAAGTTTCGCTGAAGCAGTGAAAACAGATGGTGACCCACGAGTGGTACTGATTTGCAAATAAAGGTTGCCACACCGCATAGAGCTACCAGCTGTGAATGGAGTATATGCAGAAAAGTGTGAAAATTGATACAAAGACTGTGCTGAAGCAGGGGTTTTTTTAGCAAACAAATGCTGAGTGTAAAATTGCCTTATAAAGAAAAAGTTTTTTTTCAAAGCCAATTGCTGAGTGTTGAGTCTACTGCAAAGAATGTTTTTTTTCTGCAAGTAAATAAGTATGCCTATTATCTTGGGAGCAAAACAGACACCCAAAGTGTGAAGTGTGAATGCCATAATACCCAAAGATGAGACTGAAAATTACTGAACTCAGGCAGAAAACCAAATTCTGTTGCTGAAGCGGAGGGATTTCACCTAGTAAATAAATGGTGTATAGCAAATAGACTTTTTTACCTATCAACTGCACAATCTTGTATACATGATAAGAGAAAATGCATGCACAGTACTGCTGATATTGAAAAAAAAAAAAAAAATTACCCAAGAAAGACAAATCTACAGAGATGCCTGTGAGAGCCACGACCTCTACAAGCAAAATATGCCCATCTGTAGGACTATCACAATTGGGGGTTCTAGCAAATACAGTGGCAACAGCTGCAATAGCGCCTCCTGAGGTCAGGAAGAAAATTACACCTGATAGCCTAAAAATGGAGGACAAGATGCAGCGTTCCTGTAATGAACCCTTCCCCACTGAAGAGTGGCCCTTCCAGTCCAATAAAGAGGAAGACATCTCTTACAGGGAACCCGAACCGAGTCACACCCACAAAACACCCCAAGAATGGTGGGGGTGCCTGAACTCGGCACGAACAGAAAAGACCGCTCCCTATGATGACGAATATGATCAGCAGGAGACAGAGCGGGAGCAGTGGATCACTGAATATTTCTGTCAGCTAAAGCAGCTGCAAGAAAAGCCTGGCGTATATAATGAAGCTGCTAAAACTTCAAATGAAGATGGAGACCCCAGTATCCCTGAAGGGACAGTGTCATCCAAATCAAAAAGGAAGAAAAAGAAAAGCGGTTCTTCACTTACCGTGGAAGTAACAGACACGTCCGCAGATCCTGTGGAGAAAAAGGGGGACCGAGTTGCCCTGCAGCCTAGAAAAAATGGAGAATTCGTCCCACGGTTAACCGAATATCAAGACTTCGGCCCAAGGCCGAAGTCGTGTACCCCAAAGAAGTGTCTGTCCGGTGCCAACAGTGAGGAACCCTCAACCAACCATCCCAGGGAAGTGGAGCCGGAACCAGTGAGTGACGATCCCTTGACCAGCCCTGAAGACGCCCTGAAAATTGCCAGGCATGACTGTGATCTGCTCTGTGAAGAATTGGAAAGGGAGAGAAAAAATAATGCTGAGCTACAGAAGACTGTGCTCGCAATTTACTCTGCGGCAAGGACAGAATTGGACAACCTCAAGACTGAGCTAGATACTGCAAAGGCTACTATATCCGCCATGGATGAAAAGCAGAGCCAATCTGATAAAATGGTGGCTACGCTAAAGCGGAAGTATGAGGAGGCACTGAAGCAGATGACAGTCTTCCAGCAAGAGGTTCACACTCTGCGCATAGAGTTGAATGCCTCACAACAGGAGGTCAACAGTGTCCGGATAGAAGTGGACATATCTCAGAAAGAGGTTCAGACACTCCGCAGAGCACTTGATGCCTCACATCATGAGACCAACAGCTGCCGCACAGACCTGGAAGTTTCCAGAAAGGAACTACACAGTCTCACTGAGGAGCTGGACATTTCAAGGAAAACTATCCTACATCTTAACTTAGATCTCAAAGTCTCTCAGAAGGAGCTTCAGAACTTAAACCTGGAGATGGAAGTCTCACGCCAGGAGACAGCTCGCCTCCAAGCAGATGTGCAAACATGGAAGGTGGACTGCAAGGAAGCCCTGAATAGTACAGAGACTGAAAAAAAAGAAAATTCTGAGTTGACAGAATACGTCAAGGGAACGAATGAAGAGCTGCAGGCTCTTAAAGAAATAAATAAACTTTTGAAAGAGGAAATGTTTGAAGCAGAGCACCGACTGCAGAACCAACTGCAAGGTCTGCGTACACACCTCCAGTATGCTGAGGGGAAGTAGCAAATGCTGCAGGAAGAAAAGCTGCAGGCTGCTAAAGAGGTACAAGCGCTGCAGGAACGTCTGAATACCCAGTACGTCCCCACAGAGCAGTATGAGGAGCTAAAGGCCACGCTGCAAGTCTTCAGAGCATCACTGGAGGCGGAGCTTCGATACCAGGTGACTCTGTATGAGAGGGAGCGTGAGAAGGCTCAGAAACTGGAGCAAGAGCTGGAGAGACAGAGAGACTGTTCAATTCCCTTGAGTCAGTACACCAAGGAGAAAACAGACGCAGCGGCAACCTTGACGACAAAAATTACAGAGCTCCAGAATATGAAGGAGACTCTGATACAGATTCCTCCAATACGGAAAAAGGTATTGGCACTGCCCAAGCACCAGTATCCCACAGTAACTAATGCCCGTGAGGACAAGGGTACAGTGAGAGTTGGGGACTCCACGCAACTTCAAAACAAAAATACGAAGTTTGAGCCACCAAAGAAAGCACTAGCCAAACCTACAGCTGCCCAACAGGCAACAAACAGAGGTAGGAGTGCAGAATCCTTAGCTGAAGAAGCTGAACTGGTGACTCCGTGGTGTGGAGAAGCTGCAGAAAGACCGCTTCAAGAGCAGAAAACTCCAATGGCTAGTCCTAACTGCTCTACAACTGTTGCCATACACTTTGTCTACAAAAAGAGGAGTGCCCGACGCAACAGAAATCTCAAGTCCGCGCAAGCAATAAGAAGACTTTACGTGGAAAAGTCCTCCTCGAGCGACTGAGGAGTGCTGATCTCAAGCACCTTCGGGAGGAGACAAAAATAAACTGGAGAAAGGGCTCCAATCCCAGCGGGACAGAAGGTTCTCTTCCTCCATCCACTCTCATTCAAGTCACAGAAAGATCTCGAATGAGAGTGGAAGGATGGGCTTTGGCCGTGGTAAGCCCGAGCTTCCCACAAACAGGGGAGGTATGTAACATGGGACTTATCCCTGTTCAGTAATGTGTCTTTAATCCAGCAGTGTGGTGGTTAACCTCTTGTAGTTTATTACTAAACACCACCTGCCTGAATTAGATGGCTTAGAACGCCTGTCTTTGAAACAGGAAGTGAGAACTCTTTCGCTGACACCTGAGCTGAACTTGGAGACACACTTGTTTTGAGCTCTGCCAAAAGTTAGCAGAGCTGCTTTCAAGACACAAGGCCCAAATAAGACTTCTAAACCTGGATGCTGATTTTCTGTGCACGCTCCGTGCGGTTCCAGGAGAGCAGAGAAGCTTACTCTACAGCTGATAAACAGATAAGACTTTCATTATCAAGAGACTGCTTATATCTGCTTATTTTCATGCTATGTTTGGGGCTGGGGAGAAATGCTTGACTAGGGAGATGTGAATTGGTTGCATAGTGTTTTCACTAGAATTACTCCCAAGTGAATGGAAGCTTTGTTCAACCCCCTGTGTTTGGATAATTTTCCTGATAAAAAGGAACAGGCACAATAAAGCCTATTATAATTTCACATTATAAAGCCTCCTAATTGTGTACCTCTGTGAACGTCCATCCACAAGTACCCTCTAATTTAACTTTATTATATATAATATTTACTTATATTAGATATGTAGAGGACTTCAGTGACTCAGTTTGGGCTAATCATTTGTATAGTAAGATCTAAAAATAAATTGTTGTTGATGTTTCTAAAATGATGAAATAAATGCACTTTATACTGTAGGTATGCATGTATATTTTATTTAGATTGCACCAACATTGTACACATGTAGCAGCTGATATTGCTCCTGCTGGTGTATTGTAGTGTGGGGTGGGGTGGGGGTGGGTGGGGCGGGGAGCACAATACACCGTGGGAGCAGATACTATTGTGTTTGAATTAGTCACGCGTGAAAAAGAGGCTGGAGTAACACAATATTACACTCACACACGATGCAAGTGGTACATTGGGAGAATTATTAACAGTAGGAGTAAAAGTACAAGGAGTTCTAGATCATCTGAGTCAGCAGCAGAGGCATTTTAATTTAATTAGATGCTTCTTTTAAGAGGTGCCTTTTCTGCTTGAATTTTAAAATGGAAAGATAAAGTGCTTGACGAATATTTAGTGGAAGAGAGCTCCATAGGTACAATCCTGCATGTAGGCCCCATCTTTTTTCTGTGGCTGTTCTGTCCACATGAACCTTCTGCGTCTTTGACTAAATCTAACTTCAACATCATGATATTGTATTGTATGTCTTTATTTATATAGCGCCAAAAGTGAACTCAGCGCTTCACAAATAATAAATGACAGGACATTATAATAATCCAATAAGCATAGAAAGATCCCATGTATATAAACCGGGTAATTCCCCAAATGAAAACCCGCTGAATAGAAAATTGAATTATACAGTAGAACCTTGATACACTACATTGATGCAAAGAAGAAGAAACTGAAGCAGACTCACTCTAGCCTCTATCGAATATGGTTATGGATGCAGTATCTCTTAAACTGTGAATGTCTCAGCTGTTTACCATATTTAAAGCTGCATCCCCTTCCAGATGCCTATATGAGTTTAACTTTGAACTCTTATACTGTTGAATATCATTCCTCCTGTGTATAGTACTTACTGCTCTTTAAAAAAAAAAAAAAAAAAATTCTGTGCCTATGCACTAAACCACATATCGAGGCATTTTCGTCAAAAAAGCCTACTGCTATTCAGTAAGCTCCGATAAGTCGGTAATAAAAGCCCTTTTTGGCAATTTCTTTTCCCAATAAAAAATGCCAAACGAGCAGCAAGAAGCCACTTATCGACAGGTTTTCAAACTCATGCAATTCTTGTAGCCACGATTAGCTTGTCGAGGCTAATCGCGGCTCTATAGTAGAGATTTCCTCTCAAAATCCTCCCGCCAGGAAAAGTTTGCAGGAAGGTGGTGAGAAGCTGCCAAGAAGCGGCGAGAGGGGACTTAGGGACAAAATGCATTTTCGTGGATCGGATTGATGCTGGTAGTCTCCGGAGCTGATACACATTAATAGCACCAGAAGCCCCCGGCATGAATCCCATGCTATTAAAATGTATTTACAGGCAACTTCATTACCTTAGTGGCCTACCGCTAAGGCAATGAAGGGGTTAAGGAACAACAGCAGCTTTATTGGGGACAGAGGGGGTGAGTGAAGTGGGTACTTGCCCCTTAACTAAACACCAATACACAACCCACCTACCCCCTGTGCCCCCACATAAGAGCCTTTTTAAAATGTTATACACAGGATTGATATCAGAAGCCATTGGGGTTTCCCGGGTGATCCCCGTGAGTGTTATCGCCCTCCAGGTGGTCCCTGCAGGTGTCTGAGGGCTCCACAGGGGTCCCCGTGGGTGCCTGGGTGCCCTCAGGTAGTACCCGCAGGTGTCTAGGGCCACTTGGGTGGTCCCCATGGGTATCTGGGTGCCCTCAGGTGGTCCCCATGGGTGTCTCGGGGCTCTTGGGTGGTCCCCAGGGTGTCTGGGGGCCCTCAGGTGGTCCCTGTGGGTGTCCGGGGGTTTCAGCTGGTCCCCGTGGGTGTTTCCAGCGGGTGTCTGGGAGTACTCAGGTGGTCCCTGTGGGTGTCTGGGGGCTCTCGGGTGGTTCCTGTTGGTCCCCGCGGTTCCCCGCTGGCCTGCAGTATATTTATTTATTTAATTGATTGCAGAACAAAAAAACGAATATCGGCTCCAAAAGCAAAAAGGTAAGTGAAATCAAATAACAGTCTTTTAAATTGATAATAGCAATGTCCGGAACATATAAGTGTAACGGATATTCCTTGTGAATACAGTCGCTACTACCTGCTGTTTATACCTGTGCGGCTCTCAGGAGCCTAAGCCTCCGCTCGGGGAGCCTGGGGTACATACATATAATATAATCTCGTGGTGCAAAGCCTCCACCTGCGATGGCTCCCGCCTGAGGAGGAGTGGTTCATCGCAGGACAAATATATATATATCACTCCACACATTGCATGTAAAATAACTAATGACTTTACTGTAGCAATACTTATTCGTATATCAACAGGTGTCCCTCTCTAGAGGAGACACTAACTACTGCGTCTCACAGGACGCTCCCACCTACACCGGGTGATCCCACCCCATGTCCAATAACCCCACACAATATGTCCCGCACCCTTAAAGGGAGATGCTATGTGTGACTGCGCAGCCACTAGTCCCGTATGAATATGATATATTTAGGATCGTTGGTGCACTTGGTGATGGTTACCTGCCGAGCACTCCAGTGCCCGGGCCTGCCAAGGAGCTTTACAAAGGATCCGAAGGCTGATGAATACAGGAACTACCGTCCGGGGCGATCCCACCCGGATGGCTGCTGCAGCGGCAGCGGAGGTCTGAGCCCAAACCTCTGGATGAACGCACAGCGTCCGCTGTGTCCCTAACTGACTCTGGGTAGTAAGGGGCAGGGTCCCTAACCTGGGGCCTGTCCCTACAACACTCAAACTACTGGTGACTCAGGGCTATCTGGGGCCTAGGGGGCTACTGGCCTAGTGCAGGGAGTCACTGACTCCTGCACCCTACCTCCTTCCCCTAGCTGCTCCTGACACCGACTAGCGTGGGCTAAGCGCACAAAATGTATCCAATCTCCCCTGCAGGGAGATCCTACAGCCCTATTGCGCGAACGTCCCGTCTGGTCACCGCGCCGAAATCCCCACTGTGCATGCGTGCGCAATCCAACATGGCAGCGCCCTGCACCGGGAGCCACCGGGAGCCCTCGCGACGTGACTGCGGCCTTAGCAACCGGCCGCACGCATCCGCGGCAACCCCCACACAAGCTCCTATCCGCCCCCACTCCTGCACCCGCCGACGGGTCCGCCATGGGGCTCTGCGGCACCCACGATTGCCAGCAAGGTGAGGGGGGGGGGGGCGACAGGCAGGGGGGACCTGACTACATCCTCCCCCTGGTAAAAACCCCAATGTCCTTGCTTGGGACACATAACTTTAAAACTATATACATCAGTTATATAATATAAATGCAGTTCAATTATATAACTTAGCACATTCGCATTTACTTTATACTATGTTGCACAATTCGGTGAGCATCACAATCACAGATTGGATTTTGCTCCGAGACCACTGCTGAGCCTCATAATGGGGTGCCCCAATTTGATCATAGGTTACCCGATTTGGAGGGTACCTGACTCTTTGGCTCCTTCGGAGCTGTTCTTCAGCAACTCCCTCTGGGGAGTAATATGTACAGTCCTGAGGCTCAGCCTCTTCCCTTGAGGGGAGAAATGTCTCTGAACAGTCTCTGTTGGGTACAAATCTCGGGCTCTGTGGATCCAAAGGCTGGCCTGTTGGTGCCACCTTAGTAGGCATTGGCCTACGGGGCCCCTTACCCGTAGCTCCTCCGGGAGATGCCCCTTCTGTGGAATAGTCCCTTTGAGAGGGTCCCTCCATAGGGTCTTCAGGAGTTTCAGAGTGGGTTTCATTATTTACAGTCTCTTGACCCATCTCTGATAAATCGAACTCACCGTTGAGCGGTGTGGCCAGTATTTCTGCTTCTTCGTCTCCCACTTGGGGGATGGGAAGAAGGTGATTACGATGCCAAACCTTTACCCGGCCGTCAGTGTCTTTGATGCGATAAACCGTGAGGCCGGGCATCTGTGACTCTACCTCATATACGCCATCTCTCCACCGGTACGCTAGTTTATGTTTTCCCGGGACTCCCAGATTACGAAGCAACACAGCGTCCCCAGGACGTAGCTCCCGATACTTAACTTTATTGTCATATCGTCTCTTATTGCCAGCATTTAGTTTATCTGTAGACTTCTCAGCCTGTTGGTAAGCTTGCTGCAAACTGTCCTTTAGTCTTTGCACATACTTGAAATGGGTAGCATTGTGTATCCCATCCGTTGATACTCGAAGACGCACATCTACTGGGAGTCTTGCCTCCCACCCAAACATGAGGAATTATGGGGAGAATCCAGTGGACTCATGGCGAGTACAGTTGTACGCATGTACCAAAGCTTCTACGTGTCGACTCCATTCCGTTTTCTGCTCACCCTTCAGGGTTCCGAGCATGTCCAACAAGGTCCTGTTGAATCGTTCAGGCAAAGCGTCTCCTTCGGGGTGGTACGGAGTCGTCCGAGATTTGGCAATGTTCAGCATTTTGAGTAATTCTCGGATCAGAGTGCTCTCAAAATCTCGCCTTTGGTTGGAGTGAAGTCGGTTTGGAAGACCGTAGTGAACGAAGAACTTCTCCCATAGTATTTTTGCGACTGTGATGGCCTTCTGGTCTTTTGTGGGGAAGGCCTGAGCATACCGGGTGTAATGGTCCATGATGACCAGCACGTTACAGATTCCTCGGGTATCAGGTTCAATACACAAAAAGTCCATACACACCAGGTCCATTGGACAAGAACTCTTGAAATGGGCCATGGGTGCTGCTCTGGTAGGCAAAGTCTTGTGTTGAACGTACCGGGAACAACGGCGGCAGTGTTGTTCCACCGCTTCCCGCATCATAGGCCAGAAGAAACGGTCTCGGACTAACCCAAAATTCTTCTCTACACCGAGGTGCCCATGCTCATCATGTAGAAACTTCTACATCATATATCTCAAGTTTTGGGGTAGAACCAGTTGTCGCCTATCAGGGTGGTTGTGATATTGGACTACCCTATAGAGCAAGCAATTGTCTATCTCAAACTTGTCCACCTTCACCATCAGCAACGCGATCAAGTCTCGGGGAGCACTTTTCAGTAGAGCTGGATTCTTTCTTTGCACAGCTTGCCGAATGATGCTGATTACTGGATCTCTTATTTGATAGTCCACTAAGTCTTTCCATCTTATGACTTTGTCATGGGTTATGTTCATTCCCTTGGGATCACAGTAGGCGGCGGGGATAGCCTGCGACTGGCATACTAACGAATCTGCAACTCGTAGTTCGGAGAATGCCACCTGATCATTGATGACGGCCGCTATGCTACACATTGCTCGCATCCCTGGCCAGGGGATCTCTTCCCATTCATCATCATCGGGCGTAGCACTTAACCCTGGTCATCAATGTTCAAAGGCCCCGGCTTGTACTTCAGAGAGAACCTGTAGTTACATAGGGTTGCCAGCCATCGGTGCCCTGCTGCATCCAACTTGGCTGAAGTATTTATGTACGTTAGGGGATTGTTATCTGTCCTTACCTCAAATGTAACACCATAGAGGTAATCATGAAGTTTCTCTGTGATCGCCCATTTGAGAGCCAGGAACTCTAGCTTGTGTACAGGGTATTTCTGTTCACTGGGGGTCAGACTGCGGCTGATGTAGGCTACAGGCCGAAGATCCTCTGGGTGCTTCTGATGTAAGACAGCGCCCAGTCCATTGAGACTCGCATCCACATGCAGAACGTATGGTTTTTCTCGATCGGCATACGCAAGCACTGGTGCTTCAATCAGGCTTTGCTTCAAATTCAGGAAGGCCCGCTCACACTCGGACGTCAACTTATCGCCAAACGGTTGACGGGCCGATGTGGCCTTCCTTCCGGTATCTTCGGGGTATATCTTCAACAGATTGTTTAGGGGTTTTGCTCGACTAGAGTACCCTTCCACGAAGCGACGGTAATACCCACAGAAACCCAGGAATGATCGCAGTTCCATGACATTCTCGGGTCGCGGCCAGTTAACTACCGCTTCTACTTTGGCTGGATCGGTAGCAATTCCTTGAGCAGACACGATGTGTCCCACGTATGTCACCTAGGTGTGACAAAAGCGATACTTGTCGAGGGATAACTCAATCCTTCTTTTCCAAGACGGTCTATCACCTTCAGCAGCCTCTCTTCATGCTCTTCCAGGGTCTTCCCGAAGACAATGATGTCATCCAGGAAGACAAGACACTCCCGAGTGTTCATGTCCCCGATTGTTTTCTCCATCAGTCGCTGGAAGGTAGCAGGAGCTCCACATATACCTTGGGGCATACGCGTAAATTGATAGAAGCCCAGGGGGCAGACGAAGGCTGTCTTTTCCTGGTCCTCTTCACTCATAGGTACCTGGTAGTACCCAGATCGGAAATAGAGCACACTAAACCATTGGCTCCCGGTTAGAGCATTCAGGATTTCTTCAATGCGAGGGAGGTTGTATTGATAGGGTACCGTTCGATTATTCAGAGTTCGATAATCGACGCACAATCTTACAGATCCATTCTTTTTCCTCATCACCACTATGGGTGATGCATAAGGACTCCGAGACTCCGTCAATATCCCAGCGATCTCCATTTCCTTCAGGACATTCCGTACATCGTCCACATCCCTGGGGCGATGCGACGAGAGCGTTCACGGAACGGAGTGGCATCACTCAACCTAATGGTGTGTTGGGCGCTGCGACTGCGGCCCACATCCATCTAGCTGGTGGAAAATACTGTCCTTCTTTCATTCAGCTTGGTCGTCAGTCGATCCTTCCACTCAGTTGGCAGTGTCGAGTCTCCGAAGTTGAAGTCCAGATCGACTAACTGCTCACCCACTGCAGCGGCGTTCACCAGGGGCATTGTTTCTACCGGGCTGACGGGGTAGATGATGCCCAAACTTTGTCCTACATCAATGTCCATCGGGAATGGAGAGATAGTTTGAACATACACGTAGGATCGTAGAGGAATTTTGGTCGTCCACTCTCTTACTTTGGGTATTAGCCTATACCCTCTCTGGGTCTCATCCTCAGGGGTACTCTCCAGAGAGAACAGATGATCGGTCTCAACTCGATCGGGATAACAGCACCAGACGGCCATGCGTTGCACTCCCCCTGGTAAAATGGTCGTCAGTCCGCATTGACGATTGTAGAGGTCCCCGTGATGCTCTAAGGCATATACTCTGTTGCACTCCTCTCTCAGTACAGGGTCAAGGAGTGGATTGGCCATTGGCAATTCATTGGTCTCTTTCAGGTAGGCTCTGATTACGACTCGCACTATATCCGTATTTGTTCCCAAGATAACCGGGTACTGACACTGTCCTTGAGGCTTCGGGCATACCATTGCCTCCACATGCATGAGATGTTTCTTACTGGTATTCAATTGAAGTATCTCCAGTTGAATTCTCACAATCCCATCAATGGGGTAATCTTCATTGCTCAACCCCCTGACCTTCATATGTTCCGCTGACCGCAGGGGACAGTGCTTAAGGTGTTGGTTGTAGAATGGTCGGTAGATTATGGTCACTTGGGACCCAGTGTCCAGTAAAGCAGAGGCATAGACTCCTTCTACTACCACACGCACGATGGCAGAGGGACCTACCTGACTTTAACCATCCCCGGCCGGAATTCCATAATCTGGGCTTAGGTCAGTAGAAGCTGCGGGAGGCGCAGGGGTGGCCTTGGATGTCTTGGCTTCTGTGGTCTGTATCCGACAGATCATGGACCTAGATGAGCTTCCTTTACTGGGCGTTTTCTTATCTTGGGTTCCCCCATCTGGGCACTCTCTGGAGAAATGGCCTTTCTGTCCACAGCCATAGCAGACGATAGCTTTAGGATCTAGTCATCTTGGGTAAGTGGGGAAGGATCTCCCCGAAGTCCGGCCTTTCATCGAGGGCGACTCGGGTGGATCCTCTTCCTCTTTGACAGGTTTCTTGATCCGGCGAGCGGAGGCTCCCGGGGTATC
This sequence comes from Ascaphus truei, assembly GCF_040206685.1. NCBI lineage: Eukaryota > Metazoa > Chordata > Amphibia > Anura > Ascaphidae > Ascaphus > Ascaphus truei. Next base: position 69,200,100 of record NC_134487.1, read on the forward strand.
ACTCGCAGGGGGATCTTTGACCTTGGTGCCTGTATGCAGCTTGGTATAGGCTTCATGCCCTTTGACAATCCCCAAAATGTCCATGAAGGTAGGGGGAGGCCCCTCCATTAGTAAGCACCTGATCATGATCACTATGTGATGCGTGGGAATGGCCCCTCAGAGGAACTGCTTGCGCCAGTATTCGTCCATCTCTGAGGCTAGAATGAGGCCGCAAGTTCACAATTTCCACAGGACCAGCTGAATTCGTTGAAGGAAGTTTGACAGGTCTTCCTTCTCCTTCTATTTGAGACCATAATATTTGAACCACAGCTCACTCTCCTCTTCATCTTTGCCATAGATCTGGACTAACAAGTCTACCATCTGATGAGCAGAGAGATCAGGTCTTGGTTGCGCTGTGCACTGACCATGGTGGCTGATGGGGGTCGGAGGATTTCCAGGATTCTCTGACTTCTTACCGTTTCAGATCAGGGCCATTCACCGATCACCTTGAGGGTATGTTCCTTCCAAGACTCGATGCTTTCCTTGCCTGTGGGGACAGGAACTATTCCTGTAAACGCCTTCAACTTCCTGTAATTTTGAGCTTGAGCGGATGTAGTTATAGCTTCCACAAGCTGCAGGAATGTCACGCCTAGCATGGAGCCGCCACTGTCTGAGGAACTTGCAATCCCCGCTCCCTGACTGTTAGAGGTTGGGGTGAAGCTGTTCACTAACCGTTTAGGGACCGGTGATGTTGGTGGGCTACCGGCCCAGCTGGTGGCTCCTTGCCTAGCATCAGAAGAGAAGGTCACTCGGGGTAGAGATATGTCTGATCTGATGGGTGTACTGGCGGCCATATCTTTGTATTCCCAACCCGCATGTCTGGTAAGGGAAGTTACGTGACTGGAAACGGTTCCAGGGTAAATTAGAGGGCACCCTTGCGGTAAAGTCTCTTGTAGATACACAACTCGTGGGCCTCTATCAGGGGGTATAGCTTGTTCGGTGGCCAGCAATAGGGTGTTCTCTTGTCGGTCAAGGTTGTAGTGCTTGCTGATGAGGCGGGCGCCCGCCAGACCAGGTAATGTCCTTACTGCGCTGCAGACAGAAAACATGGATACATCCGCAGGTACCCCGTCTACGGCGACTAGGTGTCGCAGGAGCTCTCCTAGCTTTTCGGCCCAGTCAGCCACATGTTGGGGCATGAGCGCAGACATGCTGACTGATAGGATACTACTTGAACTACTGAGTAGGGTACCCCAGGGCTGAATCTCAGCAGCGCCTCAAAATGTAACAGATATTCCTTGTGAATACAGACACTACTGTCGCTCTGTCGCTACTGTCGCTCTCAGGAGCCTAAGCCTCCACTCGGGGAGCCTGGGGTACATACATATAACACGATCTTGTGGTGCAACGCCTCCACCTGCGATGGCTCTCGCCAGAGGAGGAATGGTTCCTCGCAGGACAAATACATATATATCACTCCACACACCGCATGTAAAATAATCAATGACTTTACTGTAGCAATACTTATTCATATATCAACAGGTGTCCCTCTCTAGAGGAGACACTAACTACTGCGTCTCACAGGACGCTCCCACCTACACCGGGTGATCCCACCCCGTGTCCAATAACCCCACACAATATGTCCCGCACCCTTAAAGGGAGATGATATGTGTGACTGCGCAGCCACTAGTCCCGTATGAATATGATATATGTAGGATCGTTGGTGCACTTGGTGATGGTTACCTGCCGAGCACTCCAGTGCCCGGGCCTGCCAAGGAGCTTTACAAAGGATCCGAAGGCTGATGAATATAGGAACTACCGTCCGGGGTGATCCCACCCGGATGGCTGCTGCAGCAGCAGCGGAGGTCTGAGCCCAAACCTCTGGATGAATGCACAGCGTCCGCTGTGTCCCTAACTGACGCTGGGTTGTAAGGGGCAGGGTCCCTAACCTGGGGCCTGTCCCTACAACACTCAAACTACTGGTGACTCAGGGCTATCTGGGGCCTAGGGGGCTACTGGCCTAGTGCAGGGAGTCACTGACTCCTGCACCCTACCTCCTTCCCCTAGCTGCTCCTGACGCCGACTAGCATGGGCTAAGCACGCGAAATGTATCCAATCTCCCCTGCAGGGAGATCCTACAGCCCTATTGGCTACCTGGTGTCACCTGACTCTGCCCCTGTGCACCCTGGAGACTGTATTCTTCTTGGGAGCTATTCTCCCATTGGCCGCACTTCCTTTGCGCATGCGCGAACGTCCCGTCTGGTCACCGCGCCAAAATCCCTACTGCGCATGCGTGCGCAATCCAACATGGCGGCGCCCTGCACTGGGAGCCGCCGGGAGCCCTCGCGATGCAACTGCGGCCTTAGCAACCGGCCACACGCTTCCCCAGCAACCCCCACCCAAGCTCCTATCTGCCCCCACTCCTGCACCCGGCCGACGGGTCCGCCATGGGGCTCGGCGGCAACCGTGATCGCCAGCAAGGTGAGGGGGGGGGCGACAGGCAGGGGGGATATGGCTACATAAGTATAGATGCAGGGTGAGGGGAGAAAAACCAAGGGGTTAAGCAAAGTATAAGAAGCGGGGTACTTACAGAGAGGTTGGATTCCCACCAGACTGTGTGACCCACTGAGAAGCTTCATCTTACCCCCGTCTCCTTCCAAATGAAATGGTGTAGAGCCGCACGCTCACAAGGTGTCACCACTAATCCATTCCTTCCGCAACAATAGTGAAACCGGTGGTGTCCTCCGATCCAGGCAGCAACAGAAACAAAAAATTATCGAGTGGACTACCGTTTGGTATGAAAATAAGTTGGGGAACTCACCAGATATGAAGGTTAAAAAAGTCTATAATGAAAACTACATCAAATGACAAAACTCCTCCTCCCACATGTTTCACGCCCACTATGGCACTTTTTCAAGGAGTCAGGGCCAGGGCCTGTACCCGAGGCTGAAATCAATGCGTTCATCTCAAGAGACCATCTGCTCCCGCACACTTTTAATAAAAATTACATTAAAGCAGCTTCATTACTATAGCAGATAGCCGCTACGGTAACGAATTTGTTCAATTTTTTATTTGGGTTTTAATACCAGTGTATTGTAGGAGGGGGTCTCCAGAGCAGAAATTCATTGATTTGAGGTTCAAGGTCCCCCTGCTTTCCGAGATACAGGCCCTGTTATGAGTTACCGGTATCCCCTAGGCATTTAAATGTCCCGCGTCACGTTACTGTGGGAATAAAATGCATAGGCGATATCGGCACCCCGTTACGGGGCCTGTCTTCGGAAGCTTGGGGTCCCTGGACCTCAAATCAATGAGGTTCTGCACCGGAGACCCCCTGCTACAATACACTAGTATTACATTTTATATTAAAAAATGTTGATCTCTTGTGAGATTTGCGCAGAAAGAAATCTCCGGGTGAGCCCTTTTCAGAGAGGCAATCATCACGTTGCTGGCTACTCGGCAGTTTTTCAAATGTTGCTATCACAATTATTCTGGGGTTTCTGCATAACGAATAAGTTATAAGTTCTGCATAAAGAAGATGGAAGAAAAGAAGAAAATAATGCAAGAAGAAGGTGAAAGAAAATGGAAGAAAGAAGATTTTTTTTAACCTGATGCTGATCTTCGCAGGGGATGACGGCGGATTCTGGAAGATGACGTCTTTGGTCGAGAGCTGCCTGATATGCCAGGATTTGAAGGATGAAGGCTTCTAAAGGTACAGTAAGACAAATATTGAATATATGTCATTTTCTTTTTTCAGATTTTATTAATGTATTTTTTTCTTTTTCTTTTTTTGATTGCCCATTTAGGGTACCGATAAATACAGTGACAGACAATGCATTTTTTGAGAAATACTTGTTATGAATTAAGAGTTATTTTTTTCTATTTCTGTTCATTGTTTGGAGTTAATTGTTGTGTATTTTTGGGCTTTTTGTTTTTTTTAATGTTGCCCATTTCCTGTTATGGTGGCTTATCATACATATTATATGGGTATGATGTACCACTGTGCTAATCAATGGGTAGAGTGTGGGGGTACTTGTGCCGGGGTGGGTGGTTAGGCCACCCGGTGGGTAGTGGGGGAGGGTGGGTTAAGCCCTTAATTACTATAGCAGCTATTAATTGCTAAGGTGATTAAGGGGTTAGGGGCTATTAGATTGTATGTTTTCTTGTTGAGTTCCTGCCAATGGAGGACATGGATGCAGAGGATGATGAGGACGCTCTTCATCTTGGCAGGGGTAAGTGCAAGTTTTATTTACGTTATTTATGCTTGTTTTATATTGTTTTATTTAGCATGGGAAAATTAACTATTATCCATGTCTGGATTATAGTAATTTTGCCCATTACTGTACGTGTTGGGGGGAGGGGGGTTGTTGATAGTGGGTAGAGGAGGTGGGTATTAGGGTTGTTTCTTTTTTCAATATTTATTGTGGGTAGCGGGGATGGGTGAAGGGGGTATTTGGCCCCCAATGGGTGTTTATACCTTCCCGGGAGAGCGGGAGAGGTTAACCCCTTCAATACCTTAGCGGTATTAGCCGCTAAGGTAATGAAGGGGTTAGCTCCCCCTCTTTAGCTCATTTAGCTCATTTTTTTCCCTAAGTCCTTCTCTTGCCAACCCTTCTCACCAGCTTCTCTTCAGCTTTTCCTGGCGAGAAAAATCTAGGATAAAATCGCAATTCCAGAGCCTCGTTAAGATAATCGAGGCTACTAGAATTGCACAATTTTATAAAAAATGCGATTTCGGGCTTCACGCTGCAAACTGGCAAGGAATCATGATAAAAATGCTTTCGCCACACAATTTAACCAACTTATCAAGTCTTTCTGAATAGCTACCTTGCGATAATAGCTCAAAGCCTCGATAAGTTGGTTATTGAGGCTTATAGCATAGGCCCCATAGGCCACTAAATCAATACGCTGTCATTAATGGGCTCGGGAATAGTTCAGTCCCATTCAAATGTTTCTCAGCTTATTAAAACAGAAAACATACTGTGCACAGTATATAAAAGTATATATTTTTTTGTCATAGCCTGCCCAGGAACCACATTACACAAATAGAAATGTGTATTTACTATCTCACACAAGGGTCTAGGATTTGAACTATAATTCTCATTGCATACTCAAAACATGTATTTGGAAGTTGAGATGGGTAAACTAATCAGAAATGCGAATCCACCTTGAATTTGCAAGTTCCTTTCATCTGCGGATTTCTGTTAATCTGTTCCAAAAAGGCATATTTGTTTTTTATCTATCCCTAAAAAAATACGCATTTCGATTCTTAAAAATCTGAATTTGTTAGCAGATTCCAGCCCCTGAAATATGGATTTTGCAAGAGAGAGGGAGATCTGATTTAACAGGTTCCACGCACTCTACAGATGTAGCCAGATTGCTTATGGTACAGTGACTGCACTCTATCACAGCACCGAAAAGAGAGAGAATTAATGTTGCAAGGGTCCCTGCTTCCGAATGGGATCCCCACATTGTTAATCCTTCAGAGCCATTAGCCATCAAGCCAAACAGTCTAGATGAGCTGTGCAGAGGTACACTGTACACACTACTGCAGTATAGATGCAGTCTCCGTCAGTGTACCCTGTCCCAGAGCAGCTAAGAAGGTAAGAAGCAGTCTCTGTGTCTGTCAAACCACTAGGTGACATAGATGACTGAATATAGGTATCTATGTCAAAAGGTGGAATACTATAGGACCATATTCTGTCATTTAAGTCATCAAGGGGTTTGAACAGGACACATAACACTGTCCAAATCCTTTATGAGATAGATGATGAATATTTTATTTATTTATAAAAATGTTTTACCAGGAAATAATACATTGAGAGTTATCTCTCGTTTTCAAGTATGTCCTGGGCACAGAGTTATAAAAATGCATGGCTACATTAAAAGAACAGGGTTATACAGTCAATTCACAGACATTTCATGGACAGATAGAGCTTTAACATGACTTTAAAATCACCAAACATCAACGAACGGCAGCAAATGGCTCACACCCTTTGGCTGCCCTTTGGCTGCTCTTTGACTGCCCTTCGGCTGCGCCAAAGGCTGTCCGTTCACAGACATTGTCAATTCACAGACATTTCATGGACAGATAGAGTTGGAAAATTGGGTACAGGGGATAAATGGCTTGTGAGTGTCAGATTGAAATATAGTAGCTTTAACATCACTTTATCATCACCAAACATCAACGAACGACAGCAAATGGCTCACACCCTTTGGCTGCCTTTTGTCGGCCCTTCGGCTGCGCCAAAGGTTGTCCGCTTTTTGGAAAGCGCAGATGTACACTTGGGTTTCAATGCATTTGTGAATACAAAGTTCTTTATGTCCTCTTGGCTCATTAACATTCCAGAGGGGTTGACATTCCACAAAGTACAAGCAAATGTTAATCCTTAGCACACTGGTTCTGTGCAGAGGGGAACAGCTCTTGGGGAGCCCCATCAGGCTGTCTGCCTTTGGGGCAACGCAGATGTACACTGGGGTTGGTAAGATTCAATGCAGCTGTGAATATGGTCCTATAATATTTCCCTTCATGACAAATGTACCCATATTCAGTCATCTACATTATCAAATAGTTGGACAGACATGGAGATTGCTTCTTACTTTTTGAGCTGCTCTGGGACAGTGCACACTCACAGAGACTGCTAACATACCATAGAAGAGTGGGAATTGTCCCTCTAAGTAGCTCATCCACACTGTCTGGCTTGGAAGGATTTATGGTGCGGGGGTCACTTTCAAAAGCATGGACCCCCCAGTGTTAATCCTCCCTGGCTGCAATTAATCCCCCGCAAGAATTGTCCCTGAGAACGCAAATTTTTGCTTGGTCAACCGTAGTGCAGAGGAAAATAATTATTCTTACATCTGTATATATCACACTGAAACCTCCCTCCAAATAACATCGGACAAGACACTTGTGGTTAAGAAGGAGCACACCTTCGATACCTGGGAAATATGCTAATGTAATTTGCAAAATGTATTTAAATGACTCACACACACTACCCTTCTTAAGGCCATAAGATACTTCATAAGACTTCCACAAGACATTTATTGAAAAGCTTTAGGTACCTTGTACAGAAGGAGGTAGTGGTTTTCGACCTAACAAGATCAGATCCTAAAACTTCTGCTCTGCAGAGCAGCAATTTTAGCAGCGAGCTAAACCAGCCACTGGGTATCTCCAATGTTACAGCAAACTGTTTAGTTCTTCTTATCACTACTCACACTTGTAGCCCACCCCCACTGACTTTCTTTAAAAGCAGACCACTTGCACTTCCCTGTTTCCAGCTCAATGTGCTTTGTGCCCCCCAAAAAAGCATACATATAAAAAGTATGCTGGGACAGTAGAGCTAATGAACAGCTGATTTAGTCCACTACCAAAGCTGCTGCTGCACTGAATAACAGAGATTGTGAGTTCAGATCCTTTTGGAATGGGCACTAACACCCCTTAAATGATTAGGGACCTTAGGCTTGACAGTATACAGTACTTCTTATGGAAATCATTTAGGAGGTGTGGGGTATGAGTCATTTAAATAAACTTTGCATATTCATTACCATATACACCAGATATCTAAGGTTTGTATCTTTTTGAGCACAGATATCTCTCCATATGTTATTTGGAGTGTGGTTAAAGGGTGGTTTGAGGGGATATATGTATTTAATCTTCTATATAATCTTCTAAAATAGTGCTCTCTCTAGCATAACCCATATTTCAGGGTCTGGGTGAAAAGGATTTGTTTAAATCTGCAGGCAGATTGAATCTAAAATTCAATGAAAGATTTCACAAAATCTGGCTGGAACAGACCTGATAGTGAATTAGGGATGTATCCGCGCTTTTGCTGTTAGTGCTCATTCTGTCTCCAGATTTCTTTGTAGTGATCGGTTTTTGACAAGTTTGCTCATCTCTATTTAGAAGTACAAAAACAAGTAGACTGTCAGTAAAAGGCTTAAGGTCAAAACTTAAACTGTTCTCCTTAGGAGTAAATCGCTGACTGAACCCCCTTGCAAGCATTGGGAGTCCATCATTGTAATTATCACCAATATTCTTGAAGTGATTTTGCTCCCTCATTTCTTTTTAAATCAGGGGATTGTAATGGAGTGCTCACCACAACCAAGTTGTGACCGCGAGGTCGATGCAGGGATAGATATATAACGCCACCCACAGCCGCGAGGGAGCGTCTGGAGTGTAGATTGGTCAAGGTAGCCGGGTCGGGTTGAAGAGGTAAGAATAATCAAGATACTTGCTGAGGTCTGGGTTGGAGAGGTGCGGATTGTTGCAGGTACTATAAGTCGTGGTCAGGAATGGAGAGATGAGGATAATCATAGTACGTTTCCGAGGTCTGGGTTGGAGAGGTGCGGATTGGCGTTGGTAGCCGGGGTCAGGAGTATAGAAGAGTGGAGTCCAGGAGATAGCCGGGTAAGGAAAAGAGTAGCTAGGAACCAAGATTTCAAGACAAGAGTGTGGCGGCAATAGTAGCAGTGAACACTTCGAAACAAAAGTTTATGCTCAGCCAATTTGCCAGAGGGCAGGCTGAGCATATATAGGGAGCAATGACCAGTGAGTACACAGACAAGGTGAAGGCACGTCCTCAGTACAGGCAGTGATTGGCTGAAGTGGTGCAGGAGACAGGTGTAGGAAGTATTGCAGATGATGCTAGGTAATGCGGTCCATGAGCGCATCGTGCACGCATCACCTGCGTTCGATGCGCGCCGATGCCGTCACCGCACGGGCGCAAACTGGAGGTGGGGCCAGAAGATTACACATTTTGTTGCGTGAGTGATGCGCGCGTGCGCATAGTATGGCGTTTTGGTGGAGGGGGTACCCGTTGATGTGTTGCAGGAAGCAGAGCACCCGGTCGCAGGCCGAGGTAAGATGGGAGCACGCCGAGGGTGGCGTGACTCCCGGAATCTTACAGGGATATCTTTTGCAAAATCTCTGATTTTTTAAAATTATTTAGCTTTTTCTGTAAGTACTTTTTATACATTGATGCATGTGGCTATTATATTTGGCAATTTACAATTTGCCTGAAAATTATAGCAAGACACTCTACTGACACCTCCATCGAGTTATAATGCACAGTTCTCTACTGAACATACAAACCAATCAATTATCTTTTTCTTTCTCCACATTTCCATTCTCCTCTTATCTATGCTCTCCTTGATTTATCACACCTGCTTCCATGGTTTTAATATATGGAAACTAATGTGCCTCAGTTGGTATTATGATGAGTGTAACACCTGAAAGTCTATATTAAAAATGTAGTGTTAGTGCAAAAAACGAAGTTTCCACTATTTTAGTAATTAATTTATTGCACAACTGCACTACTAATACTACCACATTTACAGTATGTAGACAAAATGCACTGTTGAAAAAATGATCTGTGATGACAGCATACCCTTTCTTTCCCTCCATCTTGTTCTTCATGATGTTGATCTTCCAGATGGTCTTTTGAGGTACATTTCTGCCATACAGTATGTAATGCTATTTGTAAATTAAAATGCTAAAGTGAACTATATGTAAACAATCAGTTTTTCGCTATATAGTCTTCAACAGCATAGGTAAATATGAACGAGACATTACTTCATTAACAAAGGAATGTTGTTTATGAATCTTAAACAGCTATTATTTTGGATCCAACTGGGAGGGTTCATGTAACTGTAAAAATAAAGAACAGCTTTTCTCATTCCATTTCTGTGGAAAGGCATGCGATGTGGTTGAATCCCTTGCAATAATATGTGAGGTTATGATTATAATTGATCCAACTTTATTAGGGCAAATACAGTATGTTCATGAATTTGCTCAATTAGAAATGGAAAGAACAATTACAGTGGCAAACTGCTGTGTGTTGAGTTCCTTTAAAGCCTCTCTTTATCCCTCAAGATTAAGAAGAACAGTTTCAGCAATGTTGGAATCTGAACCTTGTATCAACAGCAAATGTGTCTACTTTTCATTTGTTGGACGCACATGTATATATGTAAGATTTGACCCATGTAGTTCCTAAATTTTAATAAAAATGAAATACATGATTAATTTGATTTTCTTCCATGTATCTATATTTCCTATGACATTTTTACGCATTGTTCCACTAGAGGTTTACTTGTAAGTTGTTATATGTTTTGTTAATTACAAATAAGTACATTTGTTTAAAATACTAAATCTAATACACAATGCATTTGTCATTACTGTAGTGATGTATTAAAAATGTTATAACTCTTTCCCATTATATCGACACATTTTATTACATCCTATTGTACTGTTATTACAAGTAGCTCCTTCCAAAAAGGATACAAAGTGCTTCTATACTGTACATTGACACAAGTGCGATAAACTGTAAAACTTGTTCAATTTGTGTCCTTTATGGAGCAATGTTTAAAATTTTCTTCAATTATTCATACAGTATCCCTAGACTTAAATGACAAAAAAAAAAAGGATGTGCACCTACAGTATTTGATTAACAAAATTATCAAAATTATTTATTCGGTTTAGAGAACTTGGCAAATCTGCTCCTTCAAGAGGTATTGCTCTGTGCTTAAAACAAAGTAAGCAAAAAAATCCCCACAAGTGTGCTTAAACAAAAACAGTTCATTTTTCGATGCCATCTATCTCTTCTAATGGCTGAATTCATCCATAGTGTAGGTGCAATATTCCACGCAGATGTCAAATTATCATGTGCAGCAGAGTTCTGGATATTACAATGTACATACGTTGTTCATGGTCTCTGCACCTCTTATTGGATTGCTTAACTTTTGGTAAGGGAATAATTGTTCTCCTTCCTTTTGTGTTTTTTTTTGTTGGTCTGGTACTATTGAGATTTTAACTACCCTTTTACTGTAGGGTTTCTGATCACTTTTTTTAAATAGCCAGATTTTACAGTGTTGCTAGGGCTATCTTTTTGCTGCCAGAGATTCATGCAACATATTTTAGCATAATGCATTGCTGAACCCTGTGGAAGCAAAAAGATTAACATTACTATACAGTATAATTATTATTATTGTTTTTTGTGAAACGCCAACATATTCCTCAGCATGGTACAATCGGGTACAAAGTTACACAACATAAACAGTTACATACAAGTGATGATAAACATGAACAAACAGATACAAAGAGGTAATGAGGACCCTGCTCGTGAGAGCTTACAATCTAGAGGGAATGAAGGACAATGTTAAGGTGTCTTCCCATTGTAGGATCAGGTGTGGCTCAGGTTAGAATTTGTTCTAGTTTGATAGGTGAAGCCATTAAGGTTTTTTGGGGGGATGTTACATACTGTAGGGTGGAGATTGGTCCAGGTACACTGATGGTCCCAATGGAGCTGGGGGGTTGTACTGTACGTTAGAGTATGACGAGGAAGCTGTCTTGAAAAGGTGAGTTTTCAGGGAGATTTTAAACATCTGAAAGTTGTGGGAGAGTCTGATGGAAATTCAAGGGAGGGGGCAGCACTAGAGAAGTCTTGTAGGTGGGAATGAGAGTTGGTAATAAGGTGGGAGCAAAGGAGCATATTGTGCGCTGTATGTAGGGGGTGTTTAGGTATGTATTTGTGGATGAGGGTTGAGATGTAGGGGGTGGGGCAGTGTGAGACCTTTGAAAGTCATTACTAGAGTTTTAAATGTAATTCGAAATGCTATGGAAAGCCAGTGTAGGCATATGCATATTGGAGCAGTAGATATGGAGCAGTGAGTGAGGTACTGTAGATAAGTCTAGCAGCGGTATTTTGGATGAAATGGAGTTGGTAGAGGCAGACAAGGGGAATGCCAACAAAGAAAAGATTTCAGTAATCCAGGTGAGACTTGATGAGTGCGTGAATTAGGATTTTTGTTGCATCATGAGTGAGAAAAGGGTGTACTTTGGCATTTTAAGGTGGAGATGGCAGGACAATGTGAGGGACTGAATGTGAGGAATGAAGGTGAGAACTGAGTTTGAGATTATCCCTAGACTGTGGGCTTGAGATGTTGAGGATTTTGTGGTGTTACTGACAGAGTGAGAGTGCTGGTGTAGTAGTAGTGGTAGTGGCAGTGAAAGGGAAAAAGAATATAAATTATGTTTTGGACATCTAAACCTTTAGATACAGTGGCGGCCGACCTGAGTCTAAGGGCTCTATGCAGTAAGCGCCGAAAAAGTGCAATCGCCAAGTGTACCTTATCGGCATGATTCTGCTGATTTTCCCTCTCCATATGCAATAAGTGCCGAATCCCTTCCGAATCAAGCCGAAAACATTTGCTCCCACTCTGCCGAAGATTTGCCGATCACACACAGGTGTATCGGCGTGCATGGTGGGGTGGTGTTAGGTTCGCCAATGAAACTTCTTGCTGAATCTACCGAAGCAAGCATGTTTTGGATTGAGCGGCCCATTTAAAGGCAGCGTGTATTTTTATTCATTCTCTGTGTTGTTGGGAGTGAGAGAGAGAGACACACAGAGCTGGGTGATTTACATATTTCATATTGACTGAGAGAGTTGTTGTGTATTGGGAGAGGTTTCTCCTGTGTTGTTTTATTAACATCTTTGTCTTGTTTTCACTTTGTAAGTTTTCAGTGCGATTGTCTTTAAATTTCTTTTCTGTTCTTTGTGAGTGCTAGAGGTAAGGCCGCAAGGCGTGGGAAGAGTGATGCTGGTGTGAGTGGTACTGGTAGTCGTGTGAGTATGCGTCTGAATGAACGTAGGATTCAGGGGAGTGCTGTTGCTGCGAGTGCGACTGGTGTTGCTGGGAGTGCGAGTGCTGCTGGTGGCTCTGTTGCTGGTGCGGCTGTGGTGTCTGTTGCTGGTGCTGATGGGGTGTCTGCTGCTGGTGCTGCTGGTGTGTGTGGTGGTTGGTGGTGGCCCGCTTTTGGAGTCTCTTCCATTGGAAGGAGAGTCCAGTCAGCAGCAGCCAAGCTCTGGGCCTGCACGTGTTCGGAGGAAATGTGTGGAGCGGCCACGTAATCCTCGGTTCAATGAAGAGGAAAACAGAGTTCTTGTCACAGGGATTTTGGAGCACTATGACTCTCTGTATGGCCATTTACTAGGTAAGTCTATCTTTGCATTGATTGTTCAAAGGCATGTTATCCTTGGTCATGTGAGATGACTTAATATCAAAATATTATTCTATAATATCTATCAATTAAAGTTAATTTTTACACACATATTCCTTCATGCTTTATAACGACCATAACAATCAGTCTAAAAAGTTTGACAAAGTTCAAACAATATTCATGCAAGCTTCCTTACATTTGTATGTGCTACACATATTCCACCTAAGCCAGCATGTTTGGTATCTCTTGGAACAGGTAGCCGTTTAGGCTACTGATCGTTTTTCTAATAATAATTGACGTCATATATTTTGCATGTATTTCAAAGGCGGACAAGTTCAGCATCCAAAAATGAAATGTGGGAGCAAATAACATTGGCTGTGTCTGCATGTGGGAATCATGTCAGGGACCGGACAAATTGTCGCAAGAGATTCGATGATATCAGGGCAAACTTAAAGAAAAAATCCAAGCACAACGGATGCATGCTTCTGGCTCTGGAGGTGGGTTGGCAGCACAAGCTCTAATCTTAACTCCATTGGAGGAGCAGATGCGGGAAAAATTTCTTCCTGTCGTCGTGGAGGGTTTGCCAGGGGACAGAGATATCGGAATTTATTCGGCTCCATTTCCACCAGGTGACAAATGTTACTGTACTAGGCGTGTCGTAGGTTATAGTTCTTATCTATATTTCCGCTGCTATTTATACTTTCTTCCCAATATAAGCATACCTACATATATATCTGTATATATGTGTCACTATCTATCTATCTATCTATCTATCTATCTATCTATCTATCTATCTATCTATCTATCTATCTATCTATCTATCTATCTATCTATCTATCTATCTATCTATCTATCTAGTTGTTCCACAAAAATAAAAAAATAATATATATATATATATATATATATATGTGTGTGCGCGTGTGTGTGTGTGTGTGTGTTTGGAAACATGTATTGGCTCAGCTATCGTGGATGACATCATTATGAGTAAACATACACAACTTGACCTGCATGAAGGGATTATGTGTACTGATCTTCCAAATAACACACACTGCAACCTTCTACCTTACAAAGCATTCAACATCTTTGCCCTATAGTTCAAAGCTGAATGAATGTGTGAATCTTTGTACAAACAATGGGTTAACATGCATAACCACAAAGCACATCCGCACTCATTCTTTGTCACAGTTATACTGTGTCTGTGCACACAAATGCCGAATTCACTTTTTCATGTATGTGTCGATATATATATATATATATATATATATATATATATATATATATATAAATTAGTGATAATCTATGTTTCACCTATAAACAGGCCATTACTGCCTAATCAAGTCTTGCATGGAAGATTGTGCATTGAAAGGCGAACATTAATAATTAGCACAAACATATTTGGTTATGTTTTATTAAAGCTCTTTTTTCACTTCATGTAGTATAATGAGAGCATAAATAGTAACATGTACCATATGGTATTTTATTGTGTTCATATGTAGCTCACTTCAGATTTTTATTTCGCTCATGCACCGTGTGTGAAACCAGCTGCAATTAATATGTAATCACAGCATAGAGGTGAACAGAGGGGGTGGGGTCGGGCACAGAGCCAGATCACAGGGTCATGGTAGGGTCAAGTCTTGTGGGACGGCTTACAGGTGGTAGAACCAAATAAAAGGTCAGAGTGGTGTTACATCTTGGGGGAGGGACTACAGTTGTTACACGCTGACAAGGTGAACAGAAGTTAATCACATTAATTAGAAATGCTAATTATCTGAATACTTTCAACCACCATGCCACTATATATGAAAACGTACGTTAGTCATTCGTTCACTCATATCTTCTTTTTACCTTATAGATACGCCACCTTATCACAACAGTACCATCTGTGAGCGACACACTGCATGTGTTGATGAGTGTCAGCCTCATTGAGCGCTACACTTGCTTCTCTTAAATGTTCAGACAGATCACTAAAAACATTCATTCACATTTCCACAATTAGGTACTGAATTATAAGCAGAGTCAACTTTGCTGTCATGGTAGTGATGTACATTATTATTGTTAGATTACTACACAACATATGCAGTGTATATACAACAGAACACTTAATTTTACAAAGCATTCCTGCATGAACATTGTATGTTGTATGGTGTTGAAAATAAATGTGACAATTAGGTTCGCATGTACATTTATGTTAAGATGGATAATGTACAGCTTGCCTGAAACATATCATTGTCATTTCGTTATGTGATGCTGATATTTAGCCATAAATACTCCCACTACACAAACTTCATGCTAATTATGTACACATGTCAATAACATTCTGATGTTATTCTTCTATATAGTTGCTCCTGCAGCTCCTGGGACACCTGACACTGAACATGTCTCATCACCTGTCTCATCAAGGTCATCATCAAGCATGGAAGGTGAGTGTTTGAGGTGCAGCACATCTAATGTGTACATTTGTCGAATTTCATGTGCCATGCAAAATAAATGCCTTTCACATGTAATTAACTTCACAACAGTTATTGTCACAGAAGATGTAGTGTTTCCTGACAACATGTATTGTGTGTATTGTAACCTATCAGCTAGGAGTTGTGAGGTTACAACAACCTTTCATTCATTCTTCTTTCAGACTGAGTCGAAACATCATTGTTACTTCAAGCATCATCTTTTAATTGGACACAAATTAAAAATTATGGAAACATGTTATGTGTTCCACTATGAGAACAGCTATCATTATATTGAAAAACAAATGAAAGTTCCATGGCAGTTCATAATGTCTTTCTTTATTTGTAGAACCAGATGTTGCCGCTCAAGGACAAATTCACTGAAGTGACCATGAAGCTGTTGCCACTCCTGGATTAACACAGCATTCAAGTCCTCCTGCTCGTGACACCTACTCAGCTATTGCAGCTTCTGAAGAACGAATCTTGGGTGAAGAAAATCGTCGCCATTCAGAAATGATGTCAGTGCTTGAAAGGATGCATGAAAGGTCAATATCAGAACTGTCACAAATTCAAAAAGTCATCATCCAAGTTCCTAAAGAAATCCAAAATGTAAACAGGACATTACAAGCACTAGTTCTGAATGTCAGCCAAGCAAATCAGTTGCGAATGACAGCAAGAGGACAACAATTCAACTTTACCCCATCTGAGGATGGATCTTTACATGCTGCAACTTTTTCTCCTGAGTCCTCAGTTCTTCATTCCCCAGTTCTGGATGATACCGGTACAGTAGGTGCAAGTTCTGTGCAGGTCCCTTTCAACATCCAACCGCTTACATCTGTTCAAAATCTGGAACCGACACCTACAAATGAGACACGAAAAAGAAAGTTACTGTAGGGCAACAATTACTACTAGACAAAAGGGATGCATGTGTAAAGAGCACACAAAAAGATCCCCACTAGGGCGCACGACAGACCTGAGTTGTATTAAATCATGGTCCTTAAGTACGCAAAACATACAACATATACAAGTTTATTAGACTAAATCACTACATAAATAACTTTAAAACCATGAAGCTCCTAGTGCCTCTAGAGTGCCAGTAATAGCTCAGAATCTCTGTGTCAGATCAGGAGGTATATACGAGGATGGTGTGACTGTAACTCTTGCGGTTTCACCCTTTTCAGATTGAACTCCTCTTAGATAATTCCTTGGGTAAGGTATTAATATACATGTGATTGGACCCTAAGTTAATAAGAGGAGATAGATCTAAGGTTAATGCTTAGTATAAAGATACCTGCTACACATCTCCACTTAGTGTTTTTATATTTATATGCAGGATCACTAGCAAGGGGAAATCATGACTGATGTGGTGATGATTCAAACAGTCGTGGAGTGCAGTAATGCCCTGTAATGTACATATAAATGCTAATGAACGCCTAACTATGATAGATGTAATGTTGATTGCCAGGTGTACACATGCTGCATCCAAAGGCTATAATAACCAGTGTGGCTGTACATTCATTCAAACAGTAGTCCCAAATAGATAGAGTGATACTAGGTAAGTATGTATATCCAATCAATATAGATTTCATCCAGTTATTCCGTGTGTCTGGAGTCGTGAGGTTACCCTGTTAATATTTACACTCTTTATTGTGCAGGGTGAAAATGTTCTGTGACTTCACCCACTGAACTTGACAAGTGCAGTCAAATATACTCTCAAATAGAGTCTCTGCGCAATAACTCGCTGTCAGACTCCACAGATGTGGGCGGGTGAGTATATGTAGGGTAATACTGTGTGTCACAATCAGTTGACAGTGACTATAACATAATACTATAGTATCAGTTTTTTATTTATTTATTTATGAATGTACATATAAGTGATTCACATAGCAGATGTCTGTATCCAGTGCAGCTGGAGATTACTTTGTATGCAATGCTGGATTCGGTATTATAGCGTTGTATGGTAAGCTTTTGTATTTCTGAGTGGGTCCCTGATAGACAGTGTGGCTTGGGACTCTGTCAGCTATTAGTAATTAAATGAAGCCAACTAAGATACCAGCAGATGTTAGGTGTTCATTTATTCATAACGATGTCCCTGTTGTAACATTAGAGCAACTTCTGTGCTTGCATCCATGATCTTTTAGTCACCCAGACACTCGTGAATGACTGGATTAGTAGTTATATCATGGTATACCCGGGCGGTACACCATCAGTTAAAATTTGCGACTCTATACTGTCACGTGGATGTTGCCGCCTGGGAGATACTTTCATAGGTCTGGAGACCGGCACGATTGCACAGTTACACGTATATATGCCTCAACTGAAGATATATATCGTTAGGACAGCTTCATATTAGACCTCTAATTTGCACCATAGCATTAAAAACCTGACGTGACGTCCGTTTCGTCGCCTACTGCGACTTCATCTGGGGTGGCGTAGTCGCGTCTCTGTCGGCCCCTTTATGCGTGTTCGTTGCCTTAGCAAAGTTCAACCTGTATGACAACATTGTCAGCCAATAACCTTGGTCCTGTATCTGCGCATTCCTTTCACTAATACTGCAAGTTGCAGTACACCCGCACCACCACTACCATAGCAGTTCTGAAACAGCGTCTCACGGTTGCTAAGGCAACGAACACGCATAAAGGGGCCGACAGAGACGCGACTACGCCACCCCAGATGAAGTCGCAGTAGGCGACGAAACGGACGTCACGTCGGGTTTTGTATATGTATTTATCCCTGGCAGTACGCGACCATAATCATTTATTTAATATAAGGGTTTGGGCGAGGTATCTCAATCTCTTTCAACAATTACTACTAACCAGCTTTTGGAAAAAGATTAAAACACCAAAACAAGAAACTGCTCCACCATCACTCTTGCAATGTTTATCAACTGCTTCACAACTGCCACAGCCCACACCCAGTGCCATTGAAGTGCCACAGCCCACACCCAGTGCCCCTGAAGTGCAACAGCCCACACCCAGTGCCCCTGAAGTGCAACAACCCACACCCAGTGCCCCTGAAGTGCAACCGCCCACACCCAGTGCCCTTGAAGTGCAACAGCCCACGCCCAGTGCCCCTGAAGTGCAACAGCCCACACCCAGTGCCCCTGAAGTGCAACAGCCCACACCCAGTGCCACTGACGTGCAACAGCCAACACCCAGTGCCCCTGAAGTGCAACTGCCCACACCCAGTGCCATAGAACTGCCACAGGCCAGTACAAGTCGTACAGTTAAGGCCAGAGTAGTTGCCAAAGGGAAAAGGCAAACACAACAGCCAACAAGCAGGCCTGTGACTCGCTCTCAAAAGGATAAACAAAAATAAATAATCACATTCACTAAATTTGTTGGTGTCCTGGTGGTGTTTACTGCAGACTATTTCATGCATAGTGTATGTATGATCATGTACAGATGCTTCATAACATTCAAGTATGTCCTTGTACACATGAATATTTAGAAATGCTCACTGACTGAATAAAGGCATATTTGATAACATATGAATATGTATTAATCATCAGTTGATTAATGGTACAACATTATTACACACTTGCCATGTTAATGGAAACTGACATTCACTTAGGTCTTGTTCAAGATGAGATGTATCTGGGTTATTTTTGTAATGTAGATAGTAATTTCATGCTAATATTATTGGCATGCAAATTTAAGTAACTACCCATATAACAGCACACATTTTTATGTTATGTTTTCTGGTGTCTTAACTCTGTAAGACATTACTTACCTTAATCTTCTTTCATAGTTCATAATGTTGGCATGTGATCATGTATGATTTTTAGTTACAATAACAGATCTGTAAGTGTGTATGAATATATCTGTAGTCTCTCTGTATCTCTATGGATATATGTATATACACTCACTCACTGTGTGTGTGTGTGTGTGTGTGTGTGTGTGTGTGTGTGTGTATATATATCTGCCACTGTTGTCAGCAAACTGGCCTTGTGTTAATGAGATATAAATGTTAGGACACTTGCTAAAATTATGGGATCAGTATGATTGAGCCCATAATTCACTCACCTGTATTTAACTTTGAATATGATTACAACAAGGCCTACTTGCACACATCAATGGCTTTAGTTTAGCACTCTATATATTTTATATATATATTTATATATATATATACAAAAACACAGAAAAAACAGGCGCACTCATAGCGTAAAATTGTATAACAATAAATTTATGGAGTAAGGGATAAAAATGCACACTCACAAACAAAGCTGAAAAAAATGCGTTTTTGAGTACAACTCAGCCCGTTCAGATGCAGGAACCCAAGGAGGAGGACTTTGGTGTGATGTCCGCAGTGTGTCTTGCCACAATAGCCCCTCTAGGTCCTGGCAGGGACCGAAAGCCACGAGGGACGCCGCCTTCCCCTCTCTCCGGTGCTACACAGAGCATACACTGAATAGAGTCTCACATGAACTCGATGATGTCAGCGAGGTTTCAGCCGGGGAGAGTTCACAATGTAAACAGGAACTCAAATGTCTGAATGGCTGGTAGCAAAATGCTAGCAAAGCAGCAGGAGTGCAATAATGTAGATGAGTGCAAATAAAATATATAAACTGGACAGTAGGCTCCACAGCAATCTCTACGCGTTTCGTCTCAAGCGAGACTTCATCAGGAGTAGTAGCATAGGCATTACATACAGTTATATAGTACACATGACCAATAAGATCATAGGAGGCAGAGGATTAGTAATGAGATACACATGATGAGTATTAGGGTTGGATTAACCCCTATATATGCCAGAGCACACATAGATAAGGATTCACAATTTTAATCCTAAAGACCAAGTATGTTATAGCATATAGTATTAGACGCTTCAACTAATGCATAAAATATATATCACAATTATAGACCAGAAATTAAACATACATTAAACATACAAGTCAGCCAAAAAAGGTTAATATATATTATATTATATATATAAATATAATCAGAATGAACAGTACAGGCCTTCATGGCTGAAAAGAGGCCTTGTTTGCTGTTAAATACAACTTCTACACAGCTGACTCAAATAGGCCCTCAAACATACTCACCCAGTTATGTTATAAACTGTAATGAACTGTTAAGATAATTACAACAAGGCCTGTTTGCACACAAGGCCTTCAATGTCTATCTATCTATAGATAGATCTATAGATAGATAGATAGATATAGATATAGATATAGATATAGATAGATAGATAGATAGATATAGATATAGATAGATATCTATATATATATCGATAGATAGATAGATATCTATATATACATATATATATCTACACACAATATATAGTTAATTATATATAGATAAATATATATGTTGATATATTTATATATATCTAATTATATATATTTATTTATATATATATATCTATATCTATATCTATGTATATACCAAGAGAGACTAACAGAGAGAGTCAAAGAGAGAGAGAAACAGAGAGAGAAAGAGAGATAAACAGACATAGAGAAACACATAAAAAGAGACAAACAGAGAGATGTGTGTGTATGGTTAAATCTAGCTAAGTGTAACCAGAAATCTGTTCATCATAGCACTGTAGATGATTTCACACACATTGTTATTCTAATTCAAAGAGTCAACTTGTTTTGCACATGTTGATTGCCTAAGCCGAAAGTAAAGTTTCGATTCCTGTGAAAAGAGTATCTTACCCAAAGAATTTCAGCCAATTAATGTAACACATTTCTTGTGGGAGAAAACCTAGGCGTATAACTGCAAGGTTGTATTATAACCTTGGAACAAATTGCGAAGATAACATGTAACTATTCACACATTCAGCAGAAATCCGTATGCGTTCAACTTAACACAACGTACACATGGAGAGAAGAAATGGCAGAAGCTTCCACATTGCACAGCCATCCACATAAATCATACAAATTTATGATTTATGAAGCAATCGAATCAACGCCAGAGAAAAGTGCAAACGTGGCCAAAATCTATGACTTGATCCAAAAGAAATATCCATACTACCAAGAACCTGACAAACAACGAAATTTTAAAACTTATGTACGATTCACTTTATCCGGAAATGAATGTTTTGAGCATGTCCATGATTGGCTAGATCAACGATATGGATGCTGGCATGTTGCGCCATCATTTAAACTTACCATGGAACATGGAACATATCTTCTGTTAAATAGCATATTTTTGCCTAATACCAGTGACACTGAAGCCGCACCGACTGTCACACTGCTGATATACCTGCACCCTACATTCATCAAGACCAGATGCAAGATGGACATAACTACTATGATATGTATCCAAACTTATATGGGCAATATCAATGTGGATGGGAAAACAACCAACAACTGTACGTACCTCCGGACGTCTTGTTTGAAGAAGCCACTGCAGATCCATATGACGCCCTCATGGAGATGTGTGTGATTCAGGATTCAACGGTTGCCTCAACCATGGATGATACTGTTGTGCCTTCCTGGAGCGAGCAGTTGCAGCCAAATCAGTTTTGACTTCTACAAGAATGGTAAATACAAATTTTGTTATGCCTTTACTCAAATTATATATGTGTACATTAATAATATACACCATTTGATAGCTAAATGATTGTATGCAGCTTAACATTGCAGACAGCCTTACATGTAGCGTGCACATTATTTCCTATAACAATATATTTCCCATAACAATTATAAGACATTATTTCCTATAACAATATACTACATGACGAACCATTAGTACACATTGATGACGCAGTCCTAAATCATAGATGCTTATCGCTTTTAAAGTATCATTTCAACATGTTACACTAACTGTAACACACACACACACACCTCACTGTTTAGCATTCAACATATAAAAACAAAGTGTCGCCCACATATGACGTGGCGTCCTTAAAAAGGTTACCGTTGCAAGCCCCACCCCCAACCGACGTGCGTGCATGAAACAGTATTGGCTGTGCCTGTAGCTTATTGTTACGGTCAGTGCAGTGTGTCATGCGCGCGCGTCGGTGGGGCGGTGCGTGCACAGTGCTGGAGGCCAATGTCCATTCAGTGGGAGGGGTGTTTGCGTGCATTTCACGGTGCCTTAACATGACGTCACACGTATTGTGTTCGCTCAATGGCTGATTGTCCGTTTTTGCCGTGGGCACACGTCCGTTTACAAAGTTTAGATATGTACGTGTGTTGAAGTGAATTTGTTTCGCTTCCATATCATAACTTTCAGCCATGATATGCATAATGCTAACAGCACCATGGAGGGACATGTATTGAACGCACAGCGTACAAATCGTTTTGCGCATGCACTAAGACTTAGTCCACACATTCGTGACGTGCGCGCGCAACAGACGTTGTGTGTGCACATTATTATGTATACAGGCACCGGAACTAACATATCAGTAGTAATGCCAGCAACGCGATTTGAAAAATGAGACAGTTCTGTATCTGTAGTTTTATCCTTGCAGTTTAAACATATACGTAACTTATGCGTGAATATCCACAATCATATAGAGATGTGTTAAGCGTTGTCATGCTGAGACATAGATAAATGTGCCATCTTTGAACATCATGTGTTTGCTGTATTTCACAGATGTCGAGGATGAATACATGGGACCAATATATGATTTCAGATGGCCCAATCGTTATATTAGATGATTGTGATGACTAGCGAAGAACTATTATAATAAATATGTAACAATGCTTTCAATGATTGGTGCGCAGATTAACAATCACTACATAATGTTATCCTATAGTGCAAATATTTACTATGCACTTAAAGCTGCAGTTCAGTCTTTTTTTTTTTTTTTTACATTTATTATTTTACTTCAATAGTTTTATGTGTGCAATCTCTAATTACCTAAAGAACTGTATAGCTGCAGGTCAATTCGTTCTCCATGTGTTGATAGGTCGAAATTTGGTGACATATTAAAAGCTGGGATTTGTTTATAATCTGCTTGTCTGTCAGTTGAAGCTCATGAATATTCATGAGCATTTATGCACTGACATGTGCTAGAGGGAGGGCAGGTCTGACAAAGGGGTGTGCCAGGGCTTGTGACAGGACATGAAGGGGCAGTGCCTTAGCAAATGGTTGTTAAAATAGAATACAAGAAAATTGGTCTTTCAAAGTTGTTGTTTTTTAAACAGAAAATGCTAAAAGTATTTTTTCTTACTACAGAACTGATTTATTAAAAAAAACACACATGCAGGATATTGACTGAACTGCAGCTTTAATTATCATAATGATGTTGCTAAGCACGGAAGTTAGAATTTCTATTGATATTTTTTTCTTTTCTAATAACATTACTAACATTATATTATATGTATTGCCATGTGATATATGCAACCAACATTATCACTCAGCAAACACATTAATCTATTATATATTATAATCTCACGTGTGACTTGTCAAAGAATGTAAATGCTTCATAACAACTCGTCGAAATTGTATCTGAACGTACACAATAACAATAGTGAGGTGATAGAAACTGTTTAGTCATGTGAATGTTATATTATCACCTAAGTTGTAGTGGTAACCTAACATGCATGAGCTAATGAATGTTAGGTAAAGATCATTAAACCATTAACTTTTGTGTGTACATTTAATTCACACGAGTAACTATAGTTTAGTGTTATTAGTAAATGTTCAACACATACATAGCTAAGTGAGGCAGATGATAAAAGCAACATTATTATGTTGGTTTATATTATTTCTGGTAGAAATACATGCATCACACCAAAACGACAACACACACACACACACACACACAGTAGGTTGCTGAAATGTGTGCGTGTGTAAATGTATACTTCATTTATGATCATATGTTGACAGTAGTTATAAAGGATCATGATCATTTTGAATAAATAAAGTGAATTAAATAAAAATGTTAATAACTACATTGTCATTGTGTTGAATGATTTTGGAAAAGTTGAGAATTTCAAAAACTATACTTTGGAATGGTGTTAACATTTTGACAAATGTTAGATGAACGTCAAATCAACACACATATTTGACTTATACATACACATGTGACAATGTAGTAATGAACATGAAGATGAAGTGAGAGAAGAACTAATCACTTACATTGCAATGTTAAGGATGTTTAACACATTAGGGTCTTTTCATACAAACATGCATTGAGTGTTAACATCGCTCATGTGCATGAATAGATGTTCTCCTCCCATAATCACTAGCTGAGCAGGGTTTATCCCCTTCTCTCCCCCCACCCCTATATTCCATGAATGGATGTTGTAACGTTGCCAAAAATACATGTTATGTAATGTACGTAATGATAAGAAAACACACTGCACAATAACCACCAAGTGTAGATAAACGCACGGACACAATACAGAAACGACATGTTTCTATTGTCACATCTTTTTCATTACGTTCTGTTTATACATCATGTAACTATACCTGTATCAAGGTTTGCACATCTTATGACAGATGTGAATTGAAATACATACCATGCGCAGAAATTGGAGTGATATACCTTGAAAAAGAAAACATGAATAAATATAAATCATTGTCATGACATGTTCATTAAGGTAAGCAACACACAGAAGTGACAATTTTGTATGTGATATGAAACAAAATCTATAATATGTCAAATATGATCTTAAATACACAATAGTGTACACATCATTGTGACACACATGTCACACTCCAAAAGAAACATTGTATGTAACCATACTGCACTAGCTATTGACTATCGACATACAGTAGTAGGTTTATTGTGTATTGTATGCATAACCAAAAATAGCATGTACATTAAATATAGATTTTGCACACATTATTCCTTCACGTACACACAACACCTTTTATTGGTAAGAAGTATAATACAACCTGTTGATGAATGACATACCGGTGCCACATGCAATTGTCCACACAGCAGAGAAGAGAAAGGTGTGCGAACCATATTCATCTGTTTCCTAAGTGAATGGTATTTGTACAAATGTATTTATCAATACAATGAATTAATACATCTATGTAGTTCTATGAACATATATGCATTTGCTTACATGAAAAATAGGTGTTTATGACATTCCGATGTGTCTCCACACCACCGGCTGTTTGCTCAGTGTCAGCTGTTAAATTTAAGGGATGCTCCTCCTACAAGCCCTGACGTATGTCGGTTTGTACATTATTGCGGAGTGCCAGATTGTGCAAAATGCAACATGCAATGACAATATCTGACACTTTAGCAGGCTTATATTGCAATGCCCCCCCTGTTCTATCTAAACACCGAAATCGTGTTTTCAGAAGCCCAAATGTCCTCTCTATGACGGATCGGGTAGATATATGGGCAACATTGTATCTCTCCTCTGCTTCACATTGAGGGTTTGCCACTGGGGTCAACAGCCACGGCCTAATTCCGTATCCGGAGTCACCTATAATCCATCGTGCCAAAAATGAAACAATTTGTGTTAACATTATTACATTGAACAGTTCATATAAAAACTAGAGTTGTTTGTTAACACATCATAATATGTACTCACCCACCAGCCAACCAGGTCCAAAATAGCCTTCTTCGAAAGCATGGAAGACTGATGAGTTTCTCAGGATAGAGGAATGACTGGAACCAGGGATTTTGGCTATCACATGCATAATCTTCATCGTGGCTTCGCATACCACCTGTACATTCAGGGAATGGTAGTGCTTATGGTTGCGGTAAGCATGCTCACTCTGACTAGGCGGGATCAAAGCAACATGGGTGCAATCTATTGCACCCATCACACATGGTATCCCGGCTATGGTATAAAAGCCATTCCTGACTTCCAGCCACTCTGTGTGCTCTGTAGGAAAATGAATATAATTCCTAGCGTGTCTATTGAGTGCACATAGAAACTGGGTAAAGGCCCGTGAGAATGTAGATTGAGAGACCCCGCCCACTATGCCCACAGTTGTCTGGAATGACGTGGAAGCAAGATAATGTAATGAGCACAGCATTTTAACAAGCCCAGGGACTGCACGACCTCTGGCTGTCACAAAATCTAAATCTCCCCGTATCTCTTCATAAAGAGCTAAGATTGCAGCTGTACTCAAACGATAGCGACTTACAATCTCCTCCTCACTCATCCCATCTAACATGGTTCTCTCCCTGTACAAACGAGGACGAGGCACAACTTCTCTCCTCACCCTTCTCCTCTCATCTCCTTGCCCTCTCCCTCTCCTGTCCGCGTGCCTTTCCCTGTCACTGTCCCTGTCTTATCTGTCCCTGTCCCTTTCTTGGCCTGTGACATCCTCTCCATCAGCAAGCCTCTCGTCCAATAGAATCTTCCTCCGTCTCATAAACATTTGCATCATTTTCAGGTCTGTAGCTGTGAATGCGCAGGTAATTGCCCTCCTTTAAATACCTATGTGATGATGTCAGGTAACTTGCTGAAGTGCAAGGTGTTACATTAACTTATCCAAGTTGTTCACTCCCAACGTGTATTCAGTACCAATTAAAAGGATTATTTATGTGTGTTCACAGGCAATCATGATATTTGAGAATGATGTAACGTTAAGCTTTGTACAACCATTTATTGGCAAGTATTTCTGGAATGTGTAATGCATGTACCAATTCAGAACGCAACACTCAGTCATCTAATTAGGATACAACATGACATTGACGTTGAGAAACTACGTTGCAACATGTGTAATTTGGCATGTTATTGTCACCTGTTCACATGAACTAATTGAAATGTGCATATGCATAATTTTATGCCATCAGGATAGTTGCTATTGATTCAGTTTCAATCGTGTAAAAATGAGTAACTATTATAGATGTGTGTATAAGTTAGTGTAACGGGTATTCCCCCCCACCCAATAGCAGATATAGTTTGAGTGTGAAGAACCTACAGTTACCAGGTGTGGTGCTTTACCTGTTAGGCTCACAGGAGGGCTGAGCTTCTGCCACGGGGAACCTGAGGCAATTATATTAGGAGTAACCCTGTACTCGGTGCAGCGCCTCCACCTGCGATGGTTCCCAGCAGAGCAGGAATTGTCCCTCGCAGGACACATACAAATACTCAGCACACTGTATGTGTAACCAATAATGCTTTTACTAGCGTGACCGTACTCCAGCATAACACTCATAAATCAACAGGTGTCCCTCCCTAGAGGAGACACTAACTCACGCGTCTCGCAGGACGCTACCTTCCCTTACACTCCCACCAGATGATCCCACCCAGTGTCCAGTAACCCCACACAGTATTACCCCACCCTTCAAGTGAGATGTGTATGTGTCACTGTGCAGCCACTATGTCCCGTGTGAATATGAGAGGGCTCGTTGGTGCACTTGTGGATTACCTGCCGGACACTCCGGTGCCCGGACCTGCCAAGGACCTTCACAAAGGATCCGAATGCTGATGTCGGCTGAATGCAGGAGCAACCGTCCGGGGCGATCCCACCCGGATGGCTACTGCAACAACAGCGAAGGTCTGAGCCCAGACCTTGGGATAGATGCGCGGCGTCCGCTGTGTCCCTAACTGGCTCTTGATCTGGATAGTAAGTGACAGGGTCCCTAACCTGGGGCCTGTCCCTACAACCCTCAATACTACTGGGTGGCTCAGGGCTATCTCGGGCCTTGGGGACTGCTGGCCTAGTGCAGGGAGTCACTGACTCCTGCACCCTACCTCCTTCCCCTGGCTGCTCCTGGCACTGACTGACTAGCGTGCTGCAAGCCTGCGAAATATATCTAATCTCCCCTGCAGGGAGATGCTGCAGCCCTATTGGCTCCCTGGCGTCACGTGGGGCGCTCCTGAGGCTCATGGGAGATGTAGTCCCTTATGTGAGCCCTCTACCGTTTGGCTGCCTCTCGCGCATCTCCTGCGCATACGCGAACTTCCCTGCTGGCCACTGCATCGCGATCTGTACTGCACATGCGCGAACAGCAAGAAGATGGTGGCGCCCTTGCAGCCCTGCTTCGGTAGCGCCGGGAGACCTGCAACACGATCGCGGCCTTGGCAACCGGCCGCACACGTCCCCGGCAACCCCCGAGCAGGATCCTGACCGCCCTCACTCTTGCGATCGGCTGGCGGGGCCGCCATTGGACTCGGTGGCACCCGTGATCGCCAGAAAGGTGAGGGGGGTGCTGATAGGCTACATTAGCATGAAGTGATTCTAATGCATCGTGTACAATGTAAACATGCAATGTTATTGAGTGTCCAATTGTGGACGTCATCAAAAGAGGGAGGTCACAAAGTACATGTAAACATGAAAACAAACAGCTACATTTACATTAGATCATGCGTTACACATTCAAAGCATTCTGTAATGTATACCAACATTACTATACGCTGGATCTGTTAGATGTGTGAAATGTGTTACATCATATAATAAATTGAAGCACATTTAAGTAACATGTTTCATATTATGTGACCTGTTCCTTTAAGAGTTGAGTATAGGATTTTCCATTGACACATCATAACATTAAGACTAATGTGACACGCAAATCATCATAACATATAAAAGTACAATGTTATGCCAATAATAAACGTAAGCACTGACACGATGAAGTGAATCACCTCGACACTGTAATGCCAAGCACATTTTTATTATGAGCATTAGAACGTAAACAGTCCTATAATGTTATAAGTCCCCGCTCCATTGACTCCATTGATGTAGAGATGAGTTTCCCGGCAAACTTGCCGATCCTGCTCCCCTCCAACTTGCCAACTTTAGTTGGCGGGACCAATTGCCGATGAAATCTCCATTTCTGAGTGCCGATCAGCACCGATAAGCTGATCGGGGCTACTTGAATACAGCCGATTTCAAAAAGTGCCGATAAGTGCCGATAAGTGGGTTATCGGCAGCCGCATCTTGCCGATTTTGAGCACTTATCGGTGCTTACTGAATCTCAAATCCAATTTTGATGGGAAAATGCCGATAAAAGCCTTATTGGCGCTTACTGCATGAGACCCTAAGTCGGCTAGATCTGCGGTTCCGAGATTATCCCGGTTAGGTGCGGGTTTTTGTGGTTTTCGCCCGGAGTGAACTGCGTTATTTTCGCGCTCGTGATATTAGCATTTTATTCTCGCTGTCTGCAATTCTGCAATGCCGTGTAAAAACTCAGGGGGGCGTTTGTGAGCTGTTGTCTTGGAAGTCTAATACCTTCGCGGTTCAACCTACGTCAGTACACAGTCTGTGTGTGCACGCGCAGTAATTGTAAATTTGCATATTTAAAGTATACATGCATTTGCGGTGCGGTGCTGCAGTACAGTATGTCTCAGTATGTCTCATTTGAAAATTGTTGAAATGCATAGGCGTGTACTGTACTGTAACAGTGTCACATTTCGGCATATACAGCGCTCTCCTCTCAGGATAATTAACTGCACTGCAGGGTATTTCAACTTCTTATCTTCTCTACAATGCAGTACATCTCTCCCACACCATTCCTTTAAACATGTGTCTGGTTTCAATCACATTCCTGCTTGACAGCAGGTGATTACTACGCTTGCGCCTGTTACTTCGCCCACCACTGCTTGCTTGCTTGCTTGAGTGAGTGACCAAAAAAATAATACATTTTTTTTGTAATTTTTTTATTTTTATTTTCACAATCTGTGCTGTAGCTTTTGACTGCGACCCTGTGCGTTTGACTGCACATGGTTGATTTGTGTGCTTTTTATGTACTATATTTGGGGGTGTATTATTATGATGAACTGCCTTTTGAATTTAAAGTATGTCTTTAGCTTTGAACTTCATGCAGCTGTACCCTGTAGTGCCCCTCCCCCACGAACACTTGCTCAAGGATTTGAAATTCCACGGAGTCGTTAATTTTCTGAATCTTGCCATTGTGTTCTTAATCCGTCAAAAGCCGAGCTACAAAGCCTCACTGCGCCTGCGTGTAATTCTCTTTGAGTTGGGAGCTGCTTACTGCGCATGAGTCACCCAACCCCCCCTCTCCACAGAGTCGTTAATTTTCTGAATCTTGCCATTGTGTTCTGAATCCGTCCATAGCCGAGCTACAAAGCCTCACTGCGCCTGCGTGTTATTCTCTTTGAGATGGGAGCTTCTTACTGTGCATGAGTCACTCAACCCCCCCTCTCCACAGAGTCATTATTTTTCTGAATCTTGCCATTGTGTTCTTAATCTGTCCATAGCTGAGCTACAAAGCCTCACTGCGCCTGCGTGTAATTCTCTTTGAGATGGGAATTTTGAGGCTTTGTTTACGGCAACGCTTTGGAAAATCCCTTCTAGAATTTGATTTGCACAGAGCATCACCTCTCTATGCGCCTGTGTGTAATCCTCTTTCGGATGGGAGCTAGTTGATTCCTGATCATGCGCCTGTAACTTCACCCACCACTGCTTGCTTGAGTGCCCCCCCCCAAAAATTTTAATTATGATTTTTTAATTGTTGTTTTATCCACAAGCCTGCAAAAACAATCTTGATATTACGATATTAAATCTGTACGTTTGCCTGTACATGGTTGATTTGTGTGCTTTTTATGTACTGTATTTGGGGGTGTAGGGATCAAATTACAGTATTATGATGAACTGCCATTTGAAATTACTGTACTCTACTCTATGTAATTTCTTTGAACTGCTGCACAACTAATCCTTTATCCCTCCCCCACGCACACACAAACTCTTATCGACAGACACCTCCACAGAGTCATTAATTTTCTGAAGTTAGTTAGTCATTGTGTTTTTAATCTGTCCCTAGCCGAGCGTCAATCGCCTCACTGCGCCTGCATGTACTCTAATCCTTTTAGAGATGGGAGCTTGCTGCTTACTGCGCATGAGTTACCCAACCCCCCCTCTCCACAGAGTCGTTAATTTTCTGAATCTTGCCATTGTGTTCTTAATCCGTCCATAGCCGAGCTACAATGCCTCAGTGCGCCTGCGTGTAATCCTCTATGAGATGGGAGCTATCTGATTACTGCACATGACTCACCCCACCCCCCCCCAACACTTTGAGGCATTGTTTATGGTAACGCTTTGGAAAATCCATTCTCGATTTTGAAATGTAAATCTGATTTGCACAGCATTGTGAGAACTGAGAGTAAAAAAAAACATTAACTGATTCATGTTGTTTTGTCATTCATTCTTATTCATTGGTGTACATTATGGGTGGGGGGGGGGGGTTGGTTGTTGTCAAGGATTATGATTAGCAGGAATGTGAATAAATATTTATTTTATTTTATCAGGAACCAAAAAATACAAATATAAAAATAATCATGAATAATACATGATGCAGTCTTTATTAAGTTCTTCTGGCAGATTGAATTTGGATAAACATTTAGAAAACATTTGTAAAAGATGGAGAAACATGAATAATGCACATTTATAACAATATTATTTAATAATATATACTGTAATATATATATATATATATATATATATATATATATATATATATATATAGTAATATTATTTTTTCCATCTTTATCTTGTTCCTCATTCTGTGTACAGTACAGTAGTTCATTGAGCGAGGAGAGGTTTTGTTTACATCATTACTGCTGTTTATATACTATACATTTTACTGTACAAACAGATTAGACTGGACACAAAACCCCACCTCCCCCCAAGCCAC
The DNA here is from genome assembly GCF_040206685.1 of Ascaphus truei. Classification (NCBI taxonomy): domain Eukaryota; kingdom Metazoa; phylum Chordata; class Amphibia; order Anura; family Ascaphidae; genus Ascaphus; species Ascaphus truei. Next base: position 69,231,987 of record NC_134487.1, read on the forward strand.
CCTTTTTTCCTGAAACGACAAAAAAAAAATTAGTGCAGTTATGTGCGTACTGTATTATGGCATTGTGTGATGTGTAGTACTACTGTAGATGGCTGGTGCTGCTTTCTCTGGAAAGAAAAAATTGAGCAGTTAGTAGGCAATTACTGTACTACTGTCAAACTAGTCTATACTGGAACTACTGTATACTCTGACTACTGTTAAATACTATGTAACCAGTTGGCTGGTGCTGCTCTCTCTGTAAAGAAAAAACAGTAACTACTGCTACTCTGACTATTAGGAACGACAAAATCTGTGCCATACTTACCTGTATCATACTGTACTTACAATACTATGTATTGAACTTCTCTCTGTACTACTTTCCTGATGCTTGCCCATTACGCGCGATCACAATGGGCAACACAGTCGCAATATGGTCTATATATTTATTGCAGCGTTCCACGGTGAGTACATCGTTCCAAAAACTCATTATGCCTTTCAACAACTCGTCCTTTTTGGATTTTTTCCCCACTTTCCGGATATGGTCCTTCAGCTGATGCCAGACCATTTCGATTGGATTGAAGTCTGGCGATCTGTCATTGGAAAAAAAGGACAATTAGTTTAAGAGATACAGTAAACAGTAAAAGCAGTGGGGAAAAAAATGAGACACGGTTACCGCACTTACTCCGCTGGCGTCTTCACCCAGTTGATACCACGCTAAAGGATATGCGCTGTTGACGCGGTGTGCTTCGGATCGTTGTCCTGGTAGATGCGGTTACCGTTGGGGAACTCGCGTGTGATGTATTGCACTATCTCAGGGACAATGTTGTCTTGAAAGATAGCTTTATTCATGATTCCTATAGCAAGAAAAGAAAAGTGCTCAAAAAACTGCACAATAGTACAGTACAGTGCATAAAGTAAGGCTACACTAGTAAAGTACAGTGCATAAGGCTACATTATATTTGAGATATTTTACCTTCAAAGATGACAATGCATCCTGGTCCACGCCTAGAGATGGCACCCCACACATGCAGCTTCACGGGGTGTTTTGGCCGCAGTTTCAAAGATATGCAGCCTTTTTTGTGGAATGCAAAGGTTGCAAATCTCTCCAGCGACACAGTAGACTCGTCAGGGAAGATGCAATCCTGGAAAGTTTCCCCACTGTCTAGGCCTGGACCACTCTTTTTATTTTGTTTACGTCCCTTACCATGGGGTACGCTCTGTAATGACAAGGAATAAATAATTTTAGCGGTACAGTACAGTTTCCTAAAAAACACTTTTACCTCCTGTACTGTCCAGTACTAACCTCACACGTCCATATTTCCATCCAATGCTGCGTCTCATCTTCTTTATGCTGGTCTCAGATACAGTGAGATTGTACTTTTCCTGCAGAGTGTATTTGACCCTTAATGCACTCTTCTCGTCATTCTCCTCACTTATTTTGTCCACCAGAAGAGTTGTCTCCCTACAATGTAAAGAAAATATATTGTTCTATTAATATGCAGCAATATAAAAATTATATATACTGTTGTAATATAAATATGAAAAATATATATACTGTTGTAATATAAACATAAAAAAATATATACTGTTGTAATATAAATATAAAAATATATATACTGTTGTAATATAAATATATAAAAAATATATACTGTTGTAATATAAATATAAATATACAAAATATATATATACTGTTGTAATAGAAATATAAATATACAATATATACACTGTTGTAATATAAATATTAAAAAAATATATACTGTTGTAATATAAATATATAAAAAATATATACTGTTGTAATATAAATATAAATATACAAAATATATATATACTGTTGTAATAGAAATATAAATATACAAAATATATATACTGTTGTAATAGAAATATAAATAAAAAATAAATACATACTGTTGTAATAAAAATATAAATATATAAAATATATACTGTTGTAATAGAAATATAAATAAAAAATAAATATATACTGTTGTAATAAAAATATACAGGCATACCCCGCATTAACATACACAATGGGACCGGAGCATGTATGTAAAGCGAAAATGTACTTAAAGTGAAGCACTACCATTTCCCACTTATCGATGCATGTACTGTACTGCAATCATCATATACGTGCATAAATGATGTAAATAACGCATGTGTAACAGGCTCTATAGTCTCCCCGCTTGCACACAGCTTCGGTACAGGTAGGGAGCCGGTATTGCTGTTCAGGGCGTGCTGTCAGGCGCATGCGCGAGCTGCCGCTAGCCTACCGGGCGACATGTACTTACTCGCGAGTGTACTTAAAGTGAGTGTCCTTAAACCGGGGTATGCCTGTAAATATACAAAATATACATACTGTTGTAATAAAAATATAAATATACAAAATATACATACTGTTGTAATATAAATATAAATGTAAAATATATATATATTTTTGTTATATAAATCTAGAGAAATAACTAAGATATTAGATACCGTACTGTAGATCTTTTTTATATAATTTTTTTTTTTTAAAGTTGTATAAATATACTTACGCGTTAGTTACCCTTGGTGCCCTTTAGCGTTCTCTGCTTTTTCCGTGTGCATGATAGCTCACGGTGGTTGCTGGCACAACAAGGCCAGAAGTAGCTAACCAGCATTGGATAGCAGCAATTCGGTGTCCGCTCGTGTACATCTCCTTAATTCGCATGCTGAGATCCTTGGAAATCTTTTTAACAGGCATTGCTGCGAGTAGAAAGAAATACAAACACAAGAATGTATATTCGATATTTAGTCAATGTGTATTCAATGTGCAGTGAATCCACAAAATGAATGGTGTATTTATACGTTAATGACCACATTAGAGTACGCCCACTTTCAACACCTGTACCTGGTCGCCATGCATAAAAGGTTACACACTTTGCATACTGTTGCCCACCACTCGATGATCATTATCTGAACTTGCCCTTGTCCAGATACTGTACTGCATTGTAGAAACAAAGAAGAAAAGGGGTGAACAGATGGAGATTCTTTTCTTTATCTTCTTTCTGTGTCTTCCTTAAACTGGATCTTTTTTCTTCTTCTTGAGTCTTGATGGTAGCTTCTTCTGATGACCAGCTGCTTTTCTCAAGTGAAGTGTCCCTCAAAAGGAATTGATAACAAAGAAAAGCATCAGGGATGGTATAATTCCTGAAGGGCCATAATTTATAATAAGGTGATAACAGGGATATAAGTAAATGCAGAAAAATAATACTGCATGCACTCACACGGGCAAGTGTGAGTGGACTTTTTTAGGAGGGTATCTCTATTTTCACACCACCCCAAATATAGGGGAACGAAAACAATAGATAATCCTATGAAAAAGAAAAAATATAAAAGCTAAAGGGAATGGGGAAGGAATATAACATAATATAGTACTCACACGGCCACGTGTGAGCCCCCATGTGGAATGGTCTCTTTTCTTGATAGCGTAACATTTTAGGTTTTTTTGCCTATCGTATTTTTCCATAGGTTTACACTTTATGAATTAGACGATGCACTTTTTATTGTTTATCAAAGTTAATGAGATCTATCTCTACTTTTTATCTTTTTTTAATCTCAGTGGATTGATTGGAAAAAGCTCTAATGTCTCAATTATTCTATTGGTCACTATTGAGGTTATGAGTCACACTGAATTTATATTATAGCAATGATTTTGTTGCTTCATTTGAATGTCACCACTGTTTAAATCATTTTGTATTTCCAATTAATACCACAATGCATATTTTGAATCTATGTATAGGGGCATTTGGGGTCTCCTACTCACAACGCCTTTCCTCATGAGATTTATCACTATTTAATATTATTCAACATTATTTGTTGCTATTAAATTAACTTTATGTTTGAGGGCATTTATGGGTATTTATAGTCCATGCTGTGTAACATTTTGATTAGATATTTAATTAATTATAAGTTTAAGGATATATATGGGCATTTTTTAGTCCCTGTTGTTTAACACTTAAACCAAATATTTCACATTTGATCACACTATTGGTCAGTTAAGTTTCCTTTGTAATCCATTACTTTAAAATTCAATCACCATAGATGCGTTTTTTTCACGTCATTTATATTTATTTAATCACACATCGTTATTTTACCTTATTCATTCATCACTCCACATTTGTTTAAGTAATCTTCATAGGTCCAGCCACTTTCATATTATTTGTATGGCACATTTGGGTTTTAACAATCAGAAACCCGAGTTTAGGCATTATTTATGTATCAGTCTCAAAGGGTAGTGTGGGATTGGCTACTTGAATTGTATATATACCAGAGACATTGTGCACTCC